>NW_027150236.1:0-56389 GCF_031143425.1 Pleurodeles waltl
AAATCTGAAGGGAGCCACGAATTTCCTTCCACCCAGCATTCCCCCACGTCTCCCGATAAAAATGATACCTCACTTGTGTGGGTAGGCCTAGCGCCCGTGACAGGAAACGCCCCAAAGCGCAACGTGGACATAGCCAAATTTTTGAAGGAAAACAGAGGTGTTTTTTGCAAAGTGCCTACCTGTAGATTTTGGCCTGTAGCTCAGCCGCCACCTAGGGAAACCTACCAACCTGTGCATTTCTGAAAACTAGAGACCTAGGGGAATCCAAGATGGGGTGACTTGTGTGGCTCGGACCAGGTTCTGTTACCCAGAATCCTTTGCAAACCTCAAAATTTGGCTAAAAAAACACATGTTCCTCACATTTCTGTGGCAGAAAGTTCTGGAATCTGAGAGGAGCCACACAATTCCTTCCACCCAGCGTGCCCCCACGTCTCCCGATAAAAATTATACCTCACTTGTGTGGGTAGGCCTAGCGCCCGCGACAGGAAACGCCCCAAAGCGCAACGTGGACACAGCCATATTTTTGAAGGAAAACAGAGGTGTTTTTTGCAAAGTGCCTACCTTTAGATTTTGGCCTGTAGCTCAGCCGCCACCTAGGGAAACCTACCAAACCTGTGCATTTCTGAAAACTAGAGACCTAGGGGAATCCAAGATGGGGTGACTTGTGTGGCTCGGACCAGGTTCTGTTACCCAGAATCCTTTGCAAACCTCAAAATTTGGCTAAAAAAATACATGTTCCTCACATTTCTGTGGCAGAAAGTTCTCGAATCTGAGAGGAGCCACGAATTTCCTTCCACCCAGCGTTCCCCCACGTCTCCCGATAAAAATGATACCTCACTTGTGTGGGTAGGCCTAGCGCCCGCGACAGGAAACGCCCCAAAGCGCAACGTGGACACAGCCAAATTTTGAAGGAAAACAGAGGTGTTTTTTGCAAAGTGCCTACCTGTACATTTTGGCCTGTAGCTCAGCCGCCAGCTAGGGAAACCTACCAAACCTGTGCATTTCTGAAAACTAGAGACCTAGGGGAATCCAAGATGGGGTGACTTGTGTGGCTCGGACCAGGTTCTGATACACAGAATCCTTTGCAAACCTCAAAATGTGGCTAAAAAAAAACATGTTCCTGACATTTCTGTGGCAGAAAGTTCTGGAATCTGAGAGGAGCCACAAATTTCCTTCCACCCAGCGTTCCCCCACGTCTCCCGATAAAAATGATATCTCAGTTGTGCGGGTAGGCCTAGCGCCCGCGACAGGAAACGCCCCAAAGCGCAACGTGGACACAGCCAAATTTTTGAAGGAAAACAGAGGTGTTTTTTTGCAAAGTGCCTACCTGTAGATTTTGGCCTGTAGCTCAGCCGCCACCTAGGGAAACCTACCAAACCTGTGCATTTCTGAAAACTAGAGACCTAGGGGAATCCAAGATGGGGTGAGTTGTGTGGCTCGGACCAGGTTCTGTTACCCAGAATCATTTGCAAACCTCAATATTTGGCTAAAAAACACATGTTCCTCAAATTTCTGTGGCAGAAAGTTCTGGAATCTGAGAGGAGCCACAAATTTCCTTCCACCCAGCGTTCCCCCACATCTCCCGATAAAAATGATACCTCACTTGTGTGGGTAGGCCTAGCGCCCGCGACAGGAAACGCCCCAAAGCGCAACGTGGACACAGCCAAATTATTGAAGGAAAACAGAGGTGTTTTTTGCAAATTACCTACCTGTAGATTTTGGCCTGTAGCTCAGCCGCCACCTATGGAAACCTACCAAACCTGTGCATTTCTGAAAACTAGAGACCTAGGGGAATCCAAGATGGGGTAACTTGTGTGGCTCGGACCAGGTTCTGTTACCCAGAATCCTTTGCAAACCTCAGAATTTGGCTAAAAAAACACATGTTCCTCACATTTCTGTGGCAGAAAGTTCTAGAATCTGAGAGGAGCCACAAATTTCCTTCCACCCAGCTTTCCCCCACGTCTCCCGATAAAAATGATACCTCACTTGTGTGAGTAGGCCTAGCGCCCGCGACAGGAAACGCCCCAAAGCGCAACGTGGACACAGCCAAATTTTTTAAGGAAAACAGAGGTGTTTTTTGCAAAGTGCCTACCTGTAGATTTTGGCCTGTAGCTCAGCCGCCAGCTAGGGAAACCTACCAAACCTGTGCATTTCTGAAAACTAGAGACCTAGGGGAATCCAAGATGGGGTGACTTGTGTGGCTCGGACCAGGTTCTGTTACCCAGAATCCTTTGCAAACCTCAAAATGTGGCTAAAAAAAAACATGTTCCTCACATTTCTGTGGCAGAAAGTTCTGGAATCTGAGAGGAGCCACAAATTTCCTTCCACCCAGCGTTCCCCCACGTCTCCCGATAAAAATGATATCTCAGTTGTGCGGGTAGGTCTAGCGCCTGCGACAGGAAACGCCCCAAAGCGCAACGTGGACACAGCCAAATTTTTGAAGGAAAACAGAGGTGTTTTTTGCAAAGTGCCTACCTCTAGATTTTGGCCTGTAGCTCAGCCGCCACCTAAGGAAACCTACCAAACCTGTGCATTTCTGAAAACTAGAGACCTAGGGGAATCCAAGATGGGGTGACTTGTGTGGCTCGGACCAGGTTCTGCTACCCAGAATCATTTGCAAACCTCAATATTTGGCTAAAAAAACACATGTTCCTCACATTTCTGTGGCAGAAAGTTCTGGAATCTGAAGGGAGCCACAAATTTCCTTCCACCCAGCATTCCCCCACGTCTCCCGATAAAAATGATACCTCACTTGTGTGGGTAGGCCTAGCGCCCGTGACAGCAAACGCCCCAAAGCGCAACGTGGACACAGCCACATTTTTGAAGGAAAACAGAAGTGTTTTTTGCAAAGTGCCTACCTGTAGAGTTTGGCCTGTAGCTCAGCCGCCACCTAGGGAAACCTACCAAACCTGTGCATTTCTGAAAACTAGAGACCTAGGGGAATCCAAGATGGGTGACTTGTGTGGCTCGGACCAGGTTCTGTTACCCAGAATCCTTTGCAAACCTCAAAATTTGGCTAAAAAAACACATGTTCCTCACATTTCTGTGGCAGAAAGTTCTGGAATCTGAAGGGAGCCACAAATTTCCTTCCACCCAGCATTCCCACACGTCTCCCGATAAAAATGATACCTCACTTGTGTGGGTAGGCCTAGCGCCCGTGACAGGAAACGCCCCAAAGCGCAACGTGGACACAGCCAAATTTTTGAAGGAAAACAGAGGTGTTTTTTGCAAAGTGCCTACCTGTAGATTTTGGCCTGTAGCTCAGCCGCCACCTAGGGAAACCTTCCAAACCTGTGCATTTCTGAAAACTAGAGACCTAGGGGAATCCAAGATGGGGTGACTTGTGTGGCTCGGACCAGGTTCTGTTACCCAGAATCCTTTGCAAACCTCAAAATTTGGCTAAAAAAACACATGTTCCTCACATTTCTGTGGCAGAAAGTTCTGGAATCTGAGAGGAGCCACAAAATTCCTTCCACCCAGCGTTCCCCCACGTCTCCCGATAAAAATTATACCTCACTTGTGTGGGTAGGCCTAGCGCCCGCGACAGGAAACGCCCCAAAGCGCAACGTGGACACAGCCAAATTTTTGAAGGAAAACAGAGGTGTTTTTTTGCAAAGTGCCTACCTGTAGATTTTGGCCTGTAGCTCAGCCGCCACCTAGGGAAACCTACCAAACCTGTGTATTTCTGAAAACTAGAGACCTAGGGGAATCCAAGATGGGGTGACTTGTGTGGCTCGGACCAGGTTCTGTTACCCAGAATCCATTGCAAACCTCCAAATGTGGCTAAAAAAACACATGAACCTCACATTTCTGTGGCAGAAAGTTCTGGAATCTGAGAGGAGCCACAAATTTCCTTCCACCCAGCGTTCCCCCACGTCTCCCGATAAAAATGATTCCTCACTTGTGTGGGTAGGCCTAGCGCCCGCGACAGGAAACGCCCCAAAGCGCAACGTGGACACAGCCAAATTTTTGAAGGAAAACAGAGGTGTTTTTTGCAAAGTGCCTACCTGTAGATTTTGGCCTGTAGCTCAGCCGCCACCTAGGGAAACCTACCAAACCTGTGCATTTCTGAAAACTAGAGACCTAGGGGAATCCAAGATGGGGTGACTTGTGTGGCTCGGACCAGGTTCTGTTACCCAGAATCCTTTGCAAACCTCAAAATGTGGCTAAAAAAACACATGTTCCTCACATTTCTGTGGCAGAAAGTTCTGGAATCTGAGAGGAGCCACAAAATTCCTTCCACCCAGCGTTCCCCCACGTCTCCCAATAAAAATGATACCTCACTTGTGTGGGTAGGCCTAGCGCCCGCGACAGGAAACGCCCCAAAGCACAACGTGGACACAGCCACATTTTTGAAGGAAAACAGAAGTGTTTTTTGCAAAGTGCCTACCTGTAGAGTTTGGCCTGTAGCTCAGCCGCCACCCAGGGAAACCTACCAAACCTGTGCATTTCTGAAAACTAGAGACCTAGGGGAATCCAAGATGGGGTGACTTGTGTGGCTCGGACCAGGTTCTGTTACCCAGAATCCTTTGCAAACCTCAAAATTTGGCTAAAAAAACACATGTTCCTCACATTTCTGTGGCAGAAAGTTCTGGAATCTGAAGGGAGACACAAATTTCCTTCCACCCAGCATTCCCCCACGTCTCCCGATAAAAATGATACCTCACTTGTGTGGGTAGGCCTAGCGCCCGTGACAGCAAACGCCCCAAAGCGCAACGTGGACACAGCCACATTTTTGAAGGAAAACAGAAGTGTTGTTTTGCAAAGTGCCTACCTGTAGAGTTTGGCCTGTAGCTCAGCCGCCACCTAGGGAAACCTACCAAACCTGTGCATTTCTGAAAACTAGAGACCTAGGGGAATCCAAGATGGGGTGACTTGTGTGGCTCGGACCAGGTTCTGTTACCCAGAATCCTTTGCAAACCTCAAAATTTGGCTAAAAAAACACATGTTCCTCACATTTCTGTGGCAGAAAGTTCTGGAATCTGAAGGGAGCCACAAATTTCCTTCCACCCAGCATTCCCACACGTCTCCCGATAAAAATGATACCTCACTTGTGTGGGTAGGCCTAGCGCCCGTGACAGGAAATGCCCCAAAGCGCAACGTGGACACAGCCAAATTTTTGAAGGAAAACAGAGGTGTTTTTTGCAAAGTGCCTACCTGTAGATTTTGGCCTGTAGCTCAGCCGCCACCTAGGGAAACCTTCCAAACCTGTGCATTTCTGAAAACTAGAGACCTAGGGGAATCCAAGATGGGGTGACTTGTGTGGCTCGGACCAGGTTCTGTTACCCAGAATCCTTTGCAAACCTCAAAATTTGGCTAAAAAAACACATGTTCCTCACATTTCTGTGGCAGAAAGTTCTGGAATCTGAGCGGAGCCACAAAATTCCTTCCACCCAGCGTTCCCCCACGTCTCCAGATAAAAATTATACCTCACTTGTGTGGGTAGGCCTAGCGCCCGCGACAGGAAACGCCCCAAAGCAAAACGTGGACACAGCCAAATTTTTGAAGGAAAACAGAGGTGTTTTTTGCAAAGTGCCTACCTTTAGATTTTGGCCTGTAGCTCAGCCGCCACCTAGGGAAACCTACCAAACCTGTGCATTTCTGAAAACTAGAGACCTAGGGGAATCCAAGATGGGGTGACTTGTGTGGCTCGGACCAGGTTCTGTTACCCAGAATCCTTTGCAAACCTCAAAATTTGGCTAAAAAAATACATGTTCCTCACATTTCTGTGGCAGAAAGTTCTGGAATCTGAGAGGAGCCACAAATTACCTTCCACCCAGCGTTCCCCCACGTCTCCCGATAAAAATGATACCTCACTTGTGTGGGTAGGCCTAGCGCCCGTGACAGGAAACGCCCCAAAGCGCAACGTGGACACAGCCAGATTTTTGAAGGAAAACAGAGGTGTTTTTTTGCAAAGTGCCTACCTGTACATTTTGGCCTGTAGCTCAGCCGCCAGCTAGGGAAACCTACCAAACCTGTGCATTTCTGAAAACTAGAGACCTAGGGGAATCCAAGATGGGGTGACTTGTGTGGCTCGGACCAGGTTCTGTTACCCAGAATCCTTTGCAAACCTCAAAATTTGGCTAAAAAAACACATGATCCTCACATTTCTGTGGCAGAAAGTTCTGGAATCTGAAGGGAGCCACAAATTTCCTTCCACCCAGCATTCCCACACGTCTCCCGATAAAAATGATACCTCACTTGTGTGGGTAGGCCTAGCGCCCGTGACAGGAAACGCCCCAAAGCGCAACGTGGACACAGCCAAATTTTTTAAGGAAAACAGAGGTGTTTTTTGCAAAGTGCCTACCTGTAGATTTTGGCCTGTAGCTCAGCCGCCACCTAGGGAAACCTTCCAAACCTGTGCATTTCTGAAAACTAGAGACCTAGGGGAATCCAAGATGGGGTGACTTGTGTGGCTCGGACCAGGTTCTGTTACCCAGAATCCTTTGCAAACCTCAAAATTTGGCTAAAAAAACACATGTTCCTCACATTTCTGTGGCAGAAAGTTCTGGAATCTGAGAGGAGCCACAAAATTCCTTCCACCCAGCGTTCCCCCACGTCTCCCGATAAAAATTATACCTCACTTGTGTGGGTAGGCCTAGCGCCCGCGACAGGAAACGCCCCAAAGCGCAACGTGGACACAGCCAAATTTTTGAAGGAAAACAGAGGTGTTTTTTGCAAAGTGCCTACCTGTAGATTTTGGCCTGTAGCTCAGCCGCCACCTAGGGAAACCTACCAAACCTGTGTATTTCTGAAAACTAGAGACCTAGGGGAATCCAAGATGGGGTGACTTGTGTGGCTCGGACCAGGTTCTGTTACCCAGAATCCTTTGCAAACCTCAAAATTTGGCTAAAAAAACACATGTTCCTCACATTTCTGTGGCAGAAAGTTCTGGAATCTGAGAGGAGCCACAAATTTCCTTCCACCCAGCGTTCGTTCCCCCACATCTCCCGATAAAAATGATACCTCAGTTGTGTGGGTAGGCCTAGCGCCCGCGACAGGAAACGCCCCAAAGCGCAACGTGGACACAGCCAAATTTTTGAAGGAAAACAGAGGTGTTTTTTGCAAAGTGCCTACCTGTAGATTTTGGCCTGTAGCTCAGCCGCCACCTAGGGAAACCTACCAAACCTGTGCATTTCTGAAAACTAGAGACCTAGGGGAATCCAAGATGGGGTGACTTGTGTGGCTCGGACCAGGTTCTGCTACCCAGAATCATT
The DNA here is from genome assembly GCF_031143425.1 of Pleurodeles waltl. Lineage (NCBI taxonomy): Eukaryota > Metazoa > Chordata > Amphibia > Caudata > Salamandridae > Pleurodeles > Pleurodeles waltl. The sequence continues at coordinate 7,218 of NW_027150236.1, forward strand.
TGCAAACCTCAATATTTGGCTAAAAAACACATGTTCCTCAAATTTCTGTGGCAGAAAGTTCTGGAATCTGAGAGGAGCCACAAATTTCCTTCCACCCAACGTTCCCCCACGTCTCCCGATAAAAATGATACCTCACTTGTGTTGGTCGGCCTAGCGCCCGCAACAGGAAACGCCCCAAAGCGCAACGTGGACACAGCCAAATTTTTGAAGGAAAAAAGAGGTGTTTTTTTCAAAGTGCCTACCTGTAGATTTTGGCCTGTAGCTCAGCCGCCACCTACGGAAACCTACCAAACCTGTGCATTTCTGAAAACTAGAGACCTAGGGGAATCCAAGATGGGGTGACTTGTGTGGCTCGGACCAGGTTCTGTTACCCAGAATCCTTTGCAAACCTCAAAATTTGGCTAAAAAAACACATGTTCCTCACATTTCTGTGGCAGTAAGTTCTGGAATCTGAGAGGAGCCACAAATGTCCTTCCACCCAGCGTTCCCCCACATCTCCCGATAAAAATGATACCTCACTTGTGTGGGTAGGCCTAGCGCCCGCGACAGGAAACGCCCCAAAGCGCAACGTGGACACAGCCAAATTTTTGAAGGAAAACAGAGGTGTTTTTTGCAAAGTGCCTACCTTTAGATTTTGGCCTGTAGCTCAGCCGCCACCTAGGGAAACCTACCAAACCTGTGCATTTCTGAAAACTAGAGACCTAGGGGAATCCAAGATGGGGTGACTTGTGTGGCTCGGACCAGGTTCTGTTACCCAGAATCATTTGCAAACCTCAATATTTGGCTAAAAAACACATGTTCCTCAAATTTCTGTGGCAGAAAGTTCTGGAATCTGAGAGGAGCCACAAATTTCCTTCCACCCAGCGTTCCCCCACGTCTCCCGATAAAAATGATACCTCACTTGTGTGGTTAGGCCTAGCGCCCGCAACAGGAAACGCCCCAAAGCGCAACGTGGACACAGCCAAATTTTTGAAGGAAAAAAATAGGTGTTTTTTTCAAAGTGCCTACCTGTAGATTTTGGCCTGTAGCTCAGCCGCCACCTAGGGAAACCTACCAAACCTGTGCATTTCTGAAAACTAGAGACCTAGGGGAATCCAAGATGGGGTGACTTGTGTGGCTCGGACCAGGTTCTGTTACCCAGAATCCTTTGCAAACCTCAAAATTTGGCTAAAAAAACACATGTTCCTCACATTTCTGTGGCAGAAAGTTCTGGAATCTGAGAGGAGCCACAAATTTCCTTCCACCCAGCGTTCCCCCACATCTCTCGATAAAAATGATACCTCACTTGTGTGGGTAGGCCTAGCGCCCGCAACAGGAAACGCCCCAAAGCGCAACGTGGACACAGCCAAATTTTTGAAGGAAAACAGAGGTGTTTTTTGCAAAGTGCCTACCTGTAGATTTTGGCCTGTAGCTCAGCCGCCACCTATGGAAACCTACCAAACCTGTGCATTTCTGAAAATTAGAGACCTAGCGGAATCCAAGATGGGGTGACTTGTGTGGCTCGGACCAGGTTCTGTTACCCAGAATCCTTTGCAAACCTCAGAATTTGGCTAAAAAAACACATGTTCCTCACATTTCTGTGGCAGAAAGTTCTGGAATCTGAGAGGAGCCACAAATTTCCTTCCACCTAGCTTTCCCCCACGTCTCCCGATAAAAATGATAACTCACTTGTGTGAGTAGGCATAGCGCCCGCTACAGGAAACGCCCCAAAGCGCAACGTGGACACAGCCAAATTTTTGAAGGAAAACAGAGGTGTTTTTTGCAAAGTGCCTACCTGTAGATTTTGGCCTGTAGCTCAGCCGCCACCTAGGGAAACCTACCAAACCTGTGCATTTCTGAAAACTAGAGACCTAGGGGAATCCAAGATGGGGTGACTTGTGTGGCTCGGACCAGGTTCTGTTACCCAGAATCCATTGCAAACCTCCAAATGTGGCTAAAAAAACCCATGAACCTCACATTTCTGTGGCAGAAAGTTCTGGAATCTGAGAGGAGCCACAAATTTCCTTCCACCCAGCGTTCCCCCACGTCTCCCGATAAAAATGATACCTCACTTGTGTGGGTAGGCCTAGCGCCCGCGACAGGAAACGCCCCAAAGCGCAACGTGGACACAGCCAAATTTTTGAAGGAAAACAGAGGTGTTTTTTGCAAAGTGCCTACCTGTAGATTTTGGCCTGTAGCTCAGCCGCCACCTAGGGAAACCTACCAAACCTGTGCATTTCTGAAAACTAGAGACCTAGGGGAATCCAAGATGGGGTGACTTGTGTGGCTCGGACCAGGTTCTGTTACCCAGAATCCTTTGCAAACCTCAAAATTTGGCTAAAAAAACACATGTTCCTCACATTTCTGTGGCAGAAAGTTCTGGAATCTGAGAGGAGCCACACAATTCCTTCCAGCCAGCGTTCCCCCACGTCTCCCGATAAAAATGATACCTCACTTGTGTGGGTAGGCCTAGCGCCCGCGACAGGAAACGCACCAAAGCACAACGTGGACACAGCCACATTTTTGAAGGAAAACAGAAGTGTTTTTTGCAAAGTGCCTACCTGTAGAGTTTGGCCTGTAGCTCAGCCGCCACCTAGGGAAACCTACCAAACCTGTGCATTTCTGAAAACTAGAGACCTAGGGGAATCCAAGATGGGGTGACTTGTGTGGCTCGGACCAGGTTCTGTTACCCAGAATCCTTTGCAAACCTCAAAATTTGGCTAAAAAAACACATGTTCCTCACATTTCTGTGGCAGAAAGTTCTGGAATCTGAGAGGAGCCACACAATTCCTTCCACCCAGCGTTCCCCCACGTCTCCCGATAAAAATGATACCTCACTTGTGTGGGTAGGCCTAGCGCCCGCGACAGGAAACGCCCCAAAGCACAACGTGGACACAGCCAAATTTTTGAAGGAAAACAGAGGTGTTTTTTGCAAAGTGCCTACCTGTAGATTTTGGCCTGTAGCTCAGCTGCCACCTAGGGAAACCTACCAAACCTGTGCATTTCTGAAAACTAGAGACCTAGGGGAATCCAAGATGGGGTGACATGTGTGGCTCGGACCAGGTTCTGTTACCCAGAATCCTTTGCAAACCTCAAAATTTGGCTAAAAAAACACATGTTCCTCACATTTCTGTGGCAGAAAGTTCTGGAATCTGAGAGGAGCCACAAATTTCCTTCCACCCAGCGTTCCCCCACGTCTCCAGATAAAAATGATACCTCACTTGTGTGGGTAGGCCTACCGCCCGCGACAGGAAACGCCCCAAAGCGCAACGTGGACACAGCCAAATTTTTGAAGGAAAACAGTGGTGTTTTTTGCAAAGTGCCTACCTGTAGATTTTGGCCTGTAGCTCAGCCGCCACATAGGGAAACCTACCAAACCTGTGCATTTCTGAAAACTAGAGACGTAGGGGAATCCAAGATGGGGTGACTTGTGTGGCTCGGACCAGGTTCTGTTACCCAGAATCCTTTGCAAACCTCAAAATTTGGCTAAAAAAACACATGTTCCTCACATTTCTGTGGCAGAAAGTTCTGGAATCTGAGAGGAGCCACAAATTTCCTTCCACCCAGCGTTCCCCCACGTCTCCCGATAAAAATGATACCTCACTTGTGTGGGTAGGCCTAGCGCCCGCGACAGGAAACGCCCCAAAGCGCAACGTGGACAAAGCCAAATTTTTGGAGGAAAACAGAGGTGTTTTTAGCAAAGTGCCTACCTGTACATTTTGGCCTGTAGCTCAGCCGCCACCTAGGGAAACCTACCAAACCTGTGCATTTCTGAAAACTAGAGACCTAGGGGAATCCAAGATGGGGTGACTTGTGTGGCTCGGACCAGGTTCTGTTACCCAGAATCCTTTGCAAACCTCAAAATTTGGCTAAAAAAACACAAGTTCCTCACATTTCTGTGGCAGAAAGTTCTGGAATCTGAGAGGAGCCACAAATTTCCTTCCACCCAGTGTTCCCCCACGTTTCCCGATAAAAATGATACCTCACCTGTGTGGGTAGGCCTAGCGCCCGCGACCGGAAACGCCCCAAAGCGCAACGTGGATACAGCCAAATTTTTGAAGGGAAACAGAGGTGTTTTTTGCAAAGTTCCTACCTGTAGATTTTGGCCTGTAGCTCAGCTGCCACCTAGGGAAACCTACCAAACCTGTGCATTTCTGTAAACTAGAGACCTAGGGGAATCCAAGATGGGGTGACTTGTGTGGCTCGGACCAGGTTCTGTTACCCAGAATCCATTGCAAACCTCCAAATGTGGCTAAAAAAACACATGAACCTCACATTTCTGTGGCAGAAAGTTCTGGAATCTGAGAGGAGCCACAAATTTCCTTCCACCCAGCGTTCCCCCACGTCTCCCGATAAAAATGATACCTCACTTGTGTGGGTAGGCCTAGCGCCCGCGACAGGAAACGCCCCAAAGCGCAACGTGGACACAGCCAAATTTTTGAAGGAAAACAGAGGTGTTTTTTGCAAAGTGCCTACCTGTAGATTTTGGCCTGTAGCTCAGCCGCCAGCTAGGGAAAGCTACCAAACCTGTGCATTTCTGAAAACTAGAGACCTAGGGGAATCCAAGATGGGGTGACTTGTGTGGCTCGGACCAGGTTCTGTTACCCAGAATCCTTTGCAAACCTCAAAATTTGGCTAAAAAAACACATGTTCCTCACATTTCTGTGGCAGAAAGTTCTGGAATCTGAGAGGAGCCACAAAATTCCTTCCACCCAGCGTTCCCCCACGTCTCCCGATAAAAATGATACCTCACTTGTGTGGGTAGGCCTAGCGCCCGTGACAGGAAACGCCCCAAAGCACAACGTGGACACAGACACATTTTTGAAGGAAAACAGAAGTGTTTTTTGCAAAGTGCCTACCTGTAGAGTTTGGCCTGTAGCTCAGCCGCCAACTAGGGAAACCTACCAAACCTGTGCATTTCTGAAAACTAGAGACCTAGGGGAATCCAAGATGGGGTGACTTGTGTGGCTCGGACCAGGTTCTGTTACCCAGAATCCTTTGCAAACCTCAAAATTTGGCTAAAAAAACACAAGTTCCTCACATTTCTGTGGCAGAAAGTTCTGAAATCTGAAGGGAGCCACGAATTTCCTTCCACCCAGCATTCCCCCACGTCTCCCGATAAAAATGATACCTCACTTGTGTGGGTAGGCCTAGCGCCCGTGACAGGAAACGCCCCAAAGCGCAACGTGGACATAGCCAAATTTTTGAAGGAAAACAGAGGTGTTTTTTGCAAAGTGCCTACCTGTAGATTTTGGCCTGTAGCTCAGCCGCCACCTAGGGAAACCTACCAAACCTGTGCATTTCTGAAAACTAGAGACCTAGGGGAATCCAAGATGGGGTGACTTGTGTGGCTCGGACCAGGTTCTGTTACCCAGAATCCTTTGCAAACCTCAAAATTTGGCTAAAAAAACACATGTTCCTCACATTTCTGTGGCAGAAAGTTCTGGAATCTGAGAGGAGCCACACAATTCCTTCCACCCAGCGTGCCCCCACGTCTCCCGATAAAAATTATACCTCACTTGTGTGGGTAGGCCTAGCGCCCGCGACAGGAAACGCCCCAAAGCGCAACGTGGACACAGCCATATTTTTGAAGGAAAACAGAGGTGTTTTTTGCAAAGTGCCTACCTTTAGATTTTGGCCTGTAGCTCAGCCGCCACCTAGGGAAACCTACCAAACCTGTGCATTTCTGAAAACTAGAGACCTAGGGGAATCCAAGATGGGGTGACTTGTGTGGCTCGGACCAGGTTCTGTTACCCAGAATCCTTTGCAAACCTCAAAATTTGGCTAAAAAAATACATGTTCCTCACATTTCTGTGGCAGAAAGTTCTCGAATCTGAGAGGAGCCACGAATTTCCTTCCACCCAGCGTTCCCCCACGTCTCCCGATAAAAATGATACCTCACTTGTGTGGGTAGGCCTAGCGCCCGCGACAGGAAACGCCCCAAAGCGCAACGTGGACACAGCCAAATTTTTGAAGGAAAACAGAGGTGTTTTTTGCAAAGTGCCTACCTGTACATTTTGGCCTGTAGCTCAGCCGCCAGCTAGGGAAACCTACCAAACCTGTGCATTTCTGAAAACTAGAGACCTAGGGGAATCCAAGATGGGGTGACTTGTGTGGCTCGGACCAGGTTCTGTTACCCAGAATCCTTTGCAAACCTCAAAATGTGGCTAAAAAAAAACATGTTCCTGACATTTCTGTGGCAGAAAGTTCTGGAATCTGAGAGGAGCCACAAATTTCCTTCCACCCAGCGTTCCCCCACGTCTCCCGATAAAAATGATATCTCAGTTGTGCGGGTAGGCCTAGCGCCCGCGACAGGAAACGCCCCAAAGCGCAACGTGGACACAGCCAAATTTTTGAAGGAAAACAGAGGTGTTTTTTGCAAAGTGCCTACCTGTAGATTTTGGCCTGTAGCTCAGCCGCCACCTAGGGAAACCTACCAAACCTGTGCATTTCTGAAAACTAGAGACCTAGGGGAATCCAAGATGGGGTGAGTTGTGTGGCTCGGACCAGGTTCTGTTACCCAGAATCATTTGCAAACCTCAATATTTGGCTAAAAAACACATGTTCCTCAAATTTCTGTGGCAGAAAGTTCTGGAATCTGAGAGGAGCCACAAATTTCCTTCCACCCAGCGTTCCCCCACATCTCCCGATAAAAATGATACCTCACTTGTGTGGGTAGGCCTAGCGCCCGCGACAGGAAACGCCCCAAAGCGCAACGTGGACACAGCCAAATTATTGAAGGAAAACAGAGGTGTTTTTTGCAAATTACCTACCTGTAGATTTTGGCCTGTAGCTCAGCCGCCACCTATGGAAACCTACCAAACCTGTGCATTTCTGAAAACTAGAGACCTAGGGGAATCCAAGATGGGGTAACTTGTGTGGCTCGGACCAGGTTCTGTTACCCAGAATCCTTTGCAAACCTCAGAATTTGGCTAAAAAAACACATGTTCCTCTCATTTCTGTGGCAGAAAGTTCTAGAATCTGAGAGGAGCCACAAATTTCCTTCCACCCAGCTTTCCCCCACGTCTCCCGATAAAAATGATACCTCACTTGTGTGAGTAGGCCTAGCGCCCGCGACAGGAAACGCCCCAAAGCGCAACGTGGACACAGCCAAATTTTTTAAGGAAAACAGAGGTGTTTTTTGCAAAGTGCCTACCTGTAGATTTTGGCCTGTAGCTCAGCCGCCAGCTAGGGAAACCTACCAAACCTGTGCATTTCTGAAAACTAGAGACCTAGGGGAATCCAAGATGGGGTGACTTGTGTGGCTCGGACCAGGTTCTGTTACCCAGAATCCTTTGCAAACCTCAAAATGTGGCTAAAAAAAAACATGTTCCTCACATTTCTGTGGCAGAAAGTTCTGGAATCTGAGAGGAGCCACAAATTTCCTTCCACCCAGCGTTCCCCCACGTCTCCCGATAAAAATGATATCTCAGTTGTGCGGGTAGGTCTAGCGCCTGCGACAGGAAACGCCCCAAAGCGCAACGTGGACACAGCCAAATTTTTGAAGGAAAACAGAGGTGTTTTTTGCAAAGTGCCTACCTCTAGATTTTGGCCTGTAGCTCAGCCGCCACCTAAGGAAACCTACCAAACCTGTGCATTTCTGAAAACTAGAGACCTAGGGGAATCCAAGATGGGGTGACTTGTGTGGCTCGGACCAGGTTCTGCTACCCAGAATCATTTGCAAACCTCAATATTTGGCTAAAAAAACACATGTTCCTCACATTTCTGTGGCAGAAAGTTCTGGAATCTGAAGGGAGCCACAAATTTCCTTCCACCCAGCATTCCCCCACGTCTCCCGATAAAAATGATACCTCACTTGTGTGGGTAGGCCTAGCGCCCGTGACAGCAAACGCCCCAAAGCGCAACGTGGACACAGCCACATTTTTGAAGGAAAACAGAAGTGTTTTTTGCAAAGTGCCTACCTGTAGAGTTTGGCCTGTAGCTCAGCCGCCACCTAGGGAAACCTACCAAACCTGTGCATTTCTGAAAACTAGAGACCTAGGGGAATCCAAGATGGGGTGACTTGTGTGGCTCGGACCAGGTTCTGTTACCCAGAATCCTTTGCAAACCTCAAAATTTGGCTAAAAAAACACATGTTCCTCACATTTCTGTGGCAGAAAGTTCTGGAATCTGAAGGGAGCCACAAATTTCCTTCCACCCAGCATTCCCACACGTCTCCCGATAAAAATGATACCTCACTTGTGTGGGTAGGCCTAGCGCCCGTGACAGGAAACGCCCCAAAGCGCAACGTGGACACAGCCAAATTTTTGAAGGAAAACAGAGGTGTTTTTTGCAAAGTGCCTACCTGTAGATTTTGGCCTGTAGCTCAGCCGCCACCTAGGGAAACCTTCCAAACCTGTGCATTTCTGAAAACTAGAGACCTAGGGGAATCCAAGATGGGGTGACTTGTGTGGCTCGGACCAGGTTCTGTTACCCAGAATCCTTTGCAAACCTCAAAATTTGGCTAAAAAAACACATGTTCCTCACATTTCTGTGGCAGAAAGTTCTGGAATCTGAGAGGAGCCACAAAATTCCTTCCACCCAGCGTTCCCCCACGTCTCCCGATAAAAATTATACCTCACTTGTGTGGGTAGGCCTAGCGCCCGCGACAGGAAACGCCCCAAAGCGCAACGTGGACACAGCCAAATTTTTGAAGGAAAACAGAGGTGTTTTTTGCAAAGTGCCTACCTGTAGATTTTGGCCTGTAGCTCAGCCGCCACCTAGGGAAACCTACCAAACCTGTGTATTTCTGAAAACTAGAGACCTAGGGGAATCCAAGATGGGGTGACTTGTGTGGCTCGGACCAGGTTCTGTTACCCAGAATCCATTGCAAACCTCCAAATGTGGCTAAAAAAACACATGAACCTCACATTTCTGTGGCAGAAAGTTCTGGAATCTGAGAGGAGCCACAAATTTCCTTCCACCCAGCGTTCCCCCACGTCTCCCGATAAAAATGATTCCTCACTTGTGTGGGTAGGCCTAGCGCCCGCGACAGGAAACGCCCCAAAGCGCAACGTGGACACAGCCAAATTTTTGAAGGAAAACAGAGGTGTTTTTTGCAAAGTGCCTACCTGTAGATTTTGGCCTGTAGCTCAGCCGCCACCTAGGGAAACCTACCAAACCTGTGCATTTCTGAAAACTAGAGACCTAGGGGAATCCAAGATGGGGTGACTTGTGTGGCTCGGACCAGGTTCTGTTACCCAGAATCCTTTGCAAACCTCAAAATGTGGCTAAAAAAACACATGTTCCTCACATTTCTGTGGCAGAAAGTTCTGGAATCTGAGAGGAGCCACAAAATTCCTTCCACCCAGCGTTCCCCCACGTCTCCCAATAAAAATGATACCTCACTTGTGTGGGTAGGCCTAGCGCCCGCGACAGGAAACGCCCCAAAGCACAACGTGGACACAGCCACATTTTTGAAGGAAAACAGAAGTGTTTTTTGCAAAGTGCCTACCTGTAGAGTTTGGCCTGTAGCTCAGCCGCCACCCAGGGAAACCTACCAAACCTGTGCATTTCTGAAAACTAGAGACCTAGGGGAATCCAAGATGGGGTGACTTGTGTGGCTCGGACCAGGTTCTGTTACCCAGAATCCTTTGCAAACCTCAAAATTTGGCTAAAAAAACACATGTTCCTCACATTTCTGTGGCAGAAAGTTCTGGAATCTGAAGGGAGACACAAATTTCCTTCCACCCAGCATTCCCCCACGTCTCCCGATAAAAATGATACCTCACTTGTGTGGGTAGGCCTAGCGCCCGTGACAGCAAACGCCCCAAAGCGCAACGTGGACACAGCCACATTTTTGAAGGAAAACAGAAGTGTTTTTTGCAAAGTGCCTACCTGTAGAGTTTGGCCTGTAGCTCAGCCGCCACCTAGGGAAACCTACCAAACCTGTGCATTTCTGAAAACTAGAGACCTAGGGGAATCCAAGATGGGGTGACTTGTGTGGCTCGGACCAGGTTCTGTTACCCAGAATCCTTTGCAAACCTCAAAATTTGGCTAAAAAAACACATGTTCCTCACATTTCTGTGGCAGAAAGTTCTGGAATCTGAAGGGAGCCACAAATTTCCTTCCACCCAGCATTCCCACACGTCTCCCGATAAAAATGATACCTCACTTGTGTGGGTAGGCCTAGCGCCCATGACAGGAAATGCCCCAAAGCGCAACGTGGACACAGCCAAATTTTTGAAGGAAAACAGAGGTGTTTTTTGCAAAGTGCCTACCTGTAGATTTTGGCCTGTAGCTCAGCCGCCACCTAGGGAAACCTTCCAAACCTGTGCATTTCTGAAAACTAGAGACCTAGGGGAATCCAAGATGGGGTGACTTGTGTGGCTCGGACCAGGTTCTGTTACCCAGAATCCTTTGCAAACCTCAAAATTTGGCTAAAAAAACACATGTTCCTCACATTTCTGTGGCAGAAAGTTCTGGAATCTGAGCGGAGCCACAAAATTCCTTCCACCCAGCGTTCCCCCACGTCTCCAGATAAAAATTATACCTCACTTGTGTGGGTAGGCCTAGCGCCCGCGACAGGAAACGCCCCAAAGCAAAACGTGGACACAGCCAAATTTTTGAAGGAAAACAGAGGTGTTTTTTGCAAAGTGCCTACCTTTAGATTTTGGCCTGTAGCTCAGCCGCCACCTAGGGAAACCTACCAAACCTGTGCATTTCTGAAAACTAGAGACCTAGGGGAATCCAAGATGGGGTGACTTGTGTGGCTCGGACCAGGTTCTGTTACCCAGAATCCTTTGCAAACCTCAAAATTTGGCTAAAAAAATACATGTTCCTCACATTTCTGTGGCAGAAAGTTCTGGAATCTGAGAGGAGCCACAAATTACCTTCCACCCAGCGTTCCCCCACGTCTCCCGATAAAAATGATACCTCACTTGTGTGGGTAGGCCTAGCGCCCGTGACAGGAAACGCCCCAAAGCGCAACGTGGACACAGCCAGATTTTTGAAGGAAAACAGAGGTGTTTTTTGCAAAGTGCCTACCTGTACATTTTGGCCTGTAGCTCAGCCGCCAGCTAGGGAAACCTACCAAACCTGTGCATTTCTGAAAACTAGAGACCTAGGGGAATCCAAGATGGGGTGACTTGTGTGGCTCGGACCAGGTTCTGTTACCCAGAATCCTTTGCAAACCTCAAAATTTGGCTAAAAAAACACATGATCCTCACATTTCTGTGGCAGAAAGTTCTGGAATCTGAAGGGAGCCACAAATTTCCTTCCACCCAGCATTCCCACACGTCTCCCGATAAAAATGATACCTCACTTGTGTGGGTAGGCCTAGCGCCCGTGACAGGAAACGCCCCAAAGCGCAACGTGGACACAGCCAAATTTTTTAAGGAAAACAGAGGTGTTTTTTGCAAAGTGCCTACCTGTAGATTTTGGCCTGTAGCTCAGCCGCCACCTAGGGAAACCTTCCAAACCTGTGCATTTCTGAAAACTAGAGACCTAGGGGAATCCAAGATGGGGTGACTTGTGTGGCTCGGACCAGGTTCTGTTACCCAGAATCCTTTGCAAACCTCAAAATTTGGCTAAAAAAACACATGTTCCTCACATTTCTGTGGCAGAAAGTTCTGGAATCTGAGAGGAGCCACAAAATTCCTTCCACCCAGCGTTCCCCCACGTCTCCCGATAAAAATTATACCTCACTTGTGTGGGTAGGCCTAGCGCCCGCGACAGGAAACGCCCCAAAGCGCAACGTGGACACAGCCAAATTTTTGAAGGAAAACAGAGGTGTTTTTTGCAAAGTGCCTACCTGTAGATTTTGGCCTGTAGCTCAGCCGCCACCTAGGGAAACCTACCAAACCTGTGTATTTCTGAAAACTAGAGACCTAGGGGAATCCAAGATGGGGTGACTTGTGTGGCTCGGACCAGGTTCTGTTACCCAGAATCCATTGCAAACCTCCAAATGTGGCTAAAAAAACACATGAACCTCACATTTCTGTGGCAGAAAGTTCTGGAATCTGAGAGGAGCCACAAATTTCCTTCCACCCAGCGTTCCCCCACGTCTCCCGATAAAAATGATTCCTCACTTGTGTGGGTAGGCCTAGCGCCCGCGACAGGAAACGCCCCAAAGCGCAACGTGGACACAGCCAAATTTTTGAAGGAAAACAGAGGTGTTTTTTGCAAAGTGCCTACCTGTAGATTTTGGCCTGTAGCTCAGCCGCCACCTAGGGAAACCTACCAAACCTGTGCATTTCTGAAAACTAGAGACCTAGGGGAATCCAAGATGGGGTGACTTGTGTGGCTCGGACCAGGTTCTGTTACCCAGAATCCTTTGCAAACCTCAAAATGTGGCTAAAAAAACACATGTTCCTCACATTTCTGTGGCAGAAAGTTCTGGAATCTGAGAGGAGCCACAAAATTCCTTCCACCCAGCATTCCCCCACGTCTCCCAATAAAAATGATACCTCACTTGTGTGGGTAGGCCTAGCGCCCGCGACAGGAAACGCCCCAAAGCACAACGTGGACACAGCCACATTTTTGAAGGAAAACAGAAGTGTTTTTTGCAAAGTGCCTACCTGTAGAGTTTGGCCTGTAGCTCAGCCGCCACCCAGGGAAACCTACCAAACCTGTGCATTTCTGAAAACTAGAGACCTAGGGGAATCCAAGATGGGGTGACTTGTGTGGCTCGGACCAGGTTCTGTTACCCAGAATCCTTTGCAAACCTCAAAATTTGGCTAAAAAAACACATGTTCCTCACATTTCTGTGGCAGAAAGTTCTGGAATCTGAAGGGAGACACAAATTTCCTTCCACCCAGCATTCCCCCACGTCTCCCGATAAAAATGATACCTCACTTGTGTGGGTAGGCCTAGCGCCCGTGACAGCAAACGCCCCAAAGCGCAACGTGGACACAGCCACATTTTTGAAGGAAAACAGAAGTGTTTTTTGCAAAGTGCCTACCTGTAGAGTTTGGCCTGTAGCTCAGCCGCCACCTAGGGAAACCTACCAAACCTGTGCATTTCTGAAAACTAGAGACCTAGGGGAATCCAAGATGGGGTGACTTGTGTGGCTCGGACCAGGTTCTGTTACCCAGAATCCTTTGCAAACCTCAAAATTTGGCTAAAAAAACACATGTTCCTCACATTTCTGTGGCAGAAAGTTCTGGAATCTGAAGGGAGCCACAAATTTCCTTCCACCCAGCATTCCCACACGTCTCCCGATAAAAATGATACCTCACTTGTGTGGGTAGGCCTAGCGCCCGTGACAGGAAATGCCCCAAAGCGCAACGTGGACACAGCCAAATTTTTGAAGGAAAACAGAGGTGTTTTTTGCAAAGTGCCTACCTGTAGATTTTGGCCTGTAGCTCAGCCGCCACCTAGGGAAACCTTCCAAATCTGTGCATTTCTGAAAACTAGAGACCTAGGGGAATCCAAGATGGGGTGACTTGTGTGGCTCGGACCAGGTTCTGTTACCCAGAATCCTTTGCAAACCTCAAAATTTGGCTAAAAAAACACATGTTCCTCACATTTCTGTGGCAGAAAGTTCTGGAATCTGAGCGGAGCCACAAAATTCCTTCCACCCAGCGTTCCCCCACGTCTCCAGATAAAAATTATACCTCACTTGTGTGGGTAGGCCTAGCGCCCGCGACAGGAAACGCCCCAAAGCAAAACGTGGACACAGCCAAATTTTTGAAGGAAAACAGAGGTGTTTTTTGCAAAGTGCCTACCTTTAGATTTTGGCCTGTAGCTCAGCCGCCACCTAGGGAAACCTACCAAACCTGTGCATTTCTGAAAACTAGAGACCTAGGGGAATCCAAGATGGGGTGACTTGTGTGGCTCGGACCAGGTTCTGTTACCCAGAATCCTTTGCAAACCTCAAAATTTGGCTAAAAAAATACATGTTCCTCACATTTCTGTGGCAGAAAGTTCTGGAATCTGAGAGGAGCCACAAATTACCTTCCACCCAGCGTTCCCCCACGTCTCCCGATAAAAATGATACCTCACTTGTGTGGGTAGGCCTAGCGCCCGTGACAGGAAACGCCCCAAAGCGCAACGTGGACACAGCCAGATTTTTGAAGGAAAACAGAGGTGTTTTTTGCAAAGTGCCTACCTGTACATTTTGGCCTGTAGCTCAGCCGCCAGCTAGGGAAACCTACCAAACCTGTGCATTTCTGAAAACTAGAGACCTAGGGGAATCCAAGATGGGGTGACTTGTGTGGCTCGGACCAGGTTCTGTTACCCAGAATCCTTTGCAAACCTCAAAATTTGGCTAAAAAAACACATGATCCTCACATTTCTGTGGCAGAAAGTTCTGGAATCTGAAGGGAGCCACAAATTTCCTTCCACCCAGCATTCCCACACGTCTCCCGATAAAAATGATACCTCACTTGTGTGGGTAGGCCTAGCGCCCGTGACAGGAAACGCCCCAAAGCGCAACGTGGACACAGCCAAATTTTTGAAGGAAAACAGAGGTGTTTTTTGCAAAGTGCCTACCTGTACATTTTGGCCTGTAGCTCAGCCGCCAGCTAGGGAAACCTACCAAACCTGTGTATTTCTGAAAACTAGAGACCTAGGGGAATCCAAGATGGGGTGACTTGTGTGGCTCGGACCAGGTTCTGTTACCCAGAATCCATTGCAAACCTCCAAATGTGGCTAAAAAAACACATGAACCTCACATTTCTGTGGCAGAAAGTTCTGGAATCTGAGAGGAGCCACAAATTTCCTTCCACCCAGCGTTCCCCCACGTCTCCCGATAAAAATGATACCTCACTTGTGTGGGTAGGCCTAGCGCCCGCGACAGGAAACGCCCCAAAGCGCAACGTGGACACAGCCAAATTTTTTAAGGAAAACAGAGGTGTTTTTTGCAAAGTGCCTACCTGTAGATTTTGGCCTGTAGCTCAGCCGCCAGCTAGGGAAACCTACCAAACCTGTGCATTTCTGAAAACTAGAGACCTAGGGGAATCCAAGATGGGGTGACTTGTGTGGCTCGGACCAGGTTCTGTTACCCAGAATCCTTTGCAAACCTCAAAATTTGGCTAAAAAAACACAGGTTCCTCACATTTCTGTGGCAGAAAGTTCTGGAATCTGAGAGGAGCCACAAAATTCCTTCCACCCAGCGTTCCCCCACGTCTCCCGATAAAAATGATACCTCACTTGTGTGGGTAGGCCTAGCGCCCGCGACAGGAAACGCCCCAAAGCACAACGTGGACACAGCCACATTTTTGAAGGAAAACAGAAGTGTTTTTTGCAAAGTGCCTACCTGTAGAGTTTGGCCTGTAGCTCAGCCGCCAACTAGGGAAACCTACCAAACCTGTGCATTTCTGAAAACTAGAGACCTAGGGGAATCCAAGATGGGGTGACTTGTGTGGCTCGGACCAGGTTCTGTTACCCAGAATCCTTAGCAAACCTCAAAATTTGGCTAAAAAAACACATGTTCCTCACATTTCTGTGGCAGAAAGTTCTGGAATCTGAGAGGAGCCACAAATTTCCTTCCACCCAGCGTTCGTTCCCCCACATCTCCCGATAAAAATGATACCTCAGTTGTGTGGGTAGGCCTAGCGCCCGCGACAGGAAACGCCCCAAAGCGCAACGTGGACACAGCCAAATTTTTGAAGGAAAACAGAGGTGTTTTTTGCAAAGTGCCTACCTGTAGATTTTGGCCTGTAGCTCAGCCGCCACCTAGGGAAACCTACCAAACCTGTGCATTTCTGAAAACTAGAGACCTAGGGGAATCCAAGATGGGGTGACTTGTGTGGCTCGGACCAGGTTCTGCTACCCAGAATCATTTGCAAACCTCAATATTTGGCTAAAAAACATATGTTCCTCAAATTTCTGTGGCAGAAAGTTCTGGAATCTGAGAGGAGCCACAAATTTCCTTCCACACAACGTTCCCCCACGTCTCCCGATAAAAATGATACCTCACTTGTGTTGGTCGGCCTAGCGCCCGCAACAGGAAACGCCCCAAAGCGCAACGTGGACACAGCCAAATTTTTGAAGGAAAAAAGAGGTGTTTTTTTCAAAGTGCCTACCTGTAGATTTTGGCCTGTAGCTCAGCCGCCACCTACGGAAACCTACCAAACCTGTGCATTTCTGAAAACTAGAGACCTAGGGGAATCCAAGATGGGGTGACTTGTGTGGCTCGGACCAGGTTCTGTTACCCAGAATCCTTTGCAAACCTCAAAATTTGGCTAAAAAAACACATGTTCCTCACATTTCTGTGGCAGAAAGTTCTGGAATCTGAGAGGAGCCACAAATGTCCTTCCACCCAGCGTTCCCCCACATCTCCCGATAAAAATGATACCTCACTTGTGTGGGTAGGCCTAGCGCCCGCGACAGGAAACGCCCCAAAGCGCAACGTGGACACAGCCAAATTTTTGAAGGAAAACAGAGGTGTTTTTTGCAAAGTGCCTACCTTTAGATTTTGGCCTGTAGCTCAGCCGCCACCTAGGGAAACCTACCAAACCTGTGCATTTCTGAAAACTAGAGACCTAGGGGAATCCAAGATGGGGTGACTTGTGTGGCTCGGACCAGGTTCTGTTACCCAGAATCCTTTGCAAACCTCAAAATTTGGCTAAAAAAACACATGTTCCTCACATTTCTGTGGCAGAAAGTTCTGGAATCTGAGAGGAGCCACAAATTTCCTTCCACCCAGCGTTCCCCCACATCTCCCGATAAAAATGATACCTCACTTGTGTGGGTAGGCCTAGCGCCCGCGACAGGAAACGCCCCAAAGCGCAACGTGGACACAGCCAAATTTTTGAAGGAAAACAGAGGTGTTTTTTGCAAAGTGCCTACCTGTAGATTTAGGCCTGTAGCTCAGCCGCCACCTAGGGAAACCTACCAAACCTGTGCATTTCTGAAAACTAGAGACCTAGGGGAATCCAAGATGGGGTGACTTGTGTGGCTCGGACCAGGTTCTGTTACCCAGAATCATTTGCAAACCTCAATATTTGGCTAAAAAACACATGTTCCTCAAATTTCTGTGGCAGAAAGTTCTGGAATCTGAGAGGAGCCACAAATTTCCTTCCACCCAGCGTTCCCCCACGTCTCCCGATAAAAATGATACCTCACTTGTGTGGGTAGGCCTAGCGCCCGCAACAGGAAACGCCCCAAAGCGCAACGTGGACACAGCCAAATTTTTGAAGGAAAAAATAGGTGTTTTTTTCAAAGTGCCTACCTGTAGATTTTGGCCTGTAGCTCAGCCGCCACCTAGGGAAACCTACCAAACCTGTGCATTTCTGAAAACTAGAGACCTAGGGGAATCCAAGATGGGGTGACTTGTGTGGCTCGGACCAGGTTCTGTTACCCAGAATCCTTTGCAAACCTCAAAATTTGGCTAAAAAAACACATGTTCCTCACATTTCTGTGGCAGAAAGTTCTGGAATCTGAGAGGAGCCACAAATTTCCTTCCACCCAGCGTTCCCCCACATCTCTCGATAAAAATGATACCTCACTTGTGTGGGTAGGCCTAGCGCCCGCAACAGGAAACGCCCCAAAGCGCAACGTGGACACAGCCAAATTTTTGAAGGAAAACAGAGGTGTTTTTTGCAAAGTGCCTACCTGTAGATTTTGGCCTGTAGCTCAGCCGCCACCTATGGAAACCTACCAAACCTGTGCATTTCTGAAAATTAGAGACCTAGCGGAATCCAAGATGGGGTGACTTGTGTGGCTCGGACCAGGTTCTGTTACCCAGAATCCTTTGCAAACCTCAGAATTTGGCTAAAAAAACACATGTTCCTCACATTTCTGTGGCAGAAAGTTCTGGAATCTGAGAGGAGCCACAAATTTCCTTCCACTTAGCTTTCCCCCACGTCTCCCGATAAAAATGATAACTCACTTGTGTGAGTAGGCATAGCGCCCGCTACAGGAAACGCCCCAAAGCGCAACGTGGACACAGCCAAATTTTTGAAGGAAAACAGAGGTGTTTTTTGCAAAGTGCCTACCTGTAGATTTTGGCCTGTAGCTCAGCCGCCACCTAGGGAAACCTACCAAACCTGTGCATTTCTGAAAACTAGAGACCTAGGGGAATCCAAGATGGGGTGACTTGTGTGGCTCGGACCAGGTTCTGTTACCCAGAATCCATTGCAAACCTCCAAATGTGGCTAAAAAAACCCATGAACCTCACATTTCTGTGGCAGAAAGTTCTGGAATCTGAGAGGAGCCACAAATTTCCTTCCACCCAGCGTTCCCCCACGTCTCCCGATAAAAATGATACCTCACTTGTGTGGGTAGGCCTAGCGCCCGCGACAGGAAACGCCCCAAAGCGCAACGTGGACACAGCCAAATTTTTGAAGGAAAACAGAGGTGTTTTTTGCAAAGTGCCTACCTGTAGATTTTGGCCTGTAGCTCAGCCGCCACCTAGGGAAACCTACCAAACCTGTGCATTTCTGAAAACTAGAGACCTAGGGGAATCCAAGATGGGGTGACTTGTGTGGCTCGGACCAGGTTCTGTTACCCAGAATCCTTTGCAAACCTCAAAATTTGGCTAAAAAAACACATGTTCCTCACATTTCTGTGGCAGAAAGTTCTGGAATCTGAGAGGAGCCACACAATTCCTTCCAGCCAGCGTTCCCCCACGTCTCCCGATAAAAATGATACCTCACTTGTGTGGGTAGGCCTAGCGCCCGCGACAGGAAACGCACCAAAGCACAACGTGGACACAGCCACATTTTTGAAGGAAAACAGAAGTGTTTTTTGCAAAGTGCCTACCTGTAGAGTTTGGCCTGTAGCTCAGCCGCCACCTAGGGAAACCTACCAAACCTGTGCATTTCTGAAAACTAGAGACCTAGGGGAATCCAAGATGGGGTGACTTGTGTGGCTCGGACCAGGTTCTGTTACCCAGAATCCTTTGCAAACCTCAAAATTTGGCTAAAAAAACACATGTTCCTCACATTTCTGTGGCAGAAAGTTCTGGAATCTGAGAGGAGCCACACAATTCCTTCCACCCAGCGTTCCCCCACGTCTCCCGATAAAAATGATACCTCACTTGTGTGGGTAGGCCTAGCGCCCGCGACAGGAAACGCCCCAAAGCACAACGTGGACACAGCCACATTTTTGAAGGAAAACAGAAGTGTTTTTTGCAAAGTGCCTACCTGTAGAGTTTGGCCTGTAGCTCAGCCGCCACCTAGGGAAACCTACCAAACCTGTGCATTTCTGAAAACTAGAGACCTAGGGGAATCCAAGATGGGGTGACTTGTGTGGCTCGGACCAGGTTCTGTTACCCAGAATCCTTTGCAAACCTCAAAATTTGGCTAAAAAAACACATGTTCCTCACATTTCTGTGGCAGAAAGTACTGGAATCTGAAGGGAGCCACAAATTTCCTTCCACCCAGCATTCCCCCACGTCTCCCGATAAAAATGATACCTCACTTGTGTGGGTAGGCCTAGCGCCCGCGACAGGAAACGCCCCAAAGCGCAACGTGGACACAGCCAAATTTTTGAAGGAAAACAGAGGTGTTTTTTGCAAAGTGTCTACCTGTAGATTTTGGCCTGTAGCTCAGCCGCCACCTAGGGAAACCTACCAAACCTGTGCATTTCTGAAAACTAGAGACCTAGGGGAATCCAAGATGGGGTGACTTGTGTGGCTCGGACCAGGTTCTGTTACCCAGAATCCTTTGCAAACCTCAAAATTTGGCTAAAAAACCACATGTTCCTCACATTTCTGTGGCAGAAAGTTCTGGAATCTGAGAGGAGCCACAAATTTCCTTCCACCCAGCGTTCCCCCACGTCTCCCGATAAAAATTATACCTCACTTGTGTGGGTAGGCCTAGCGCCCGCGACAGGAAACGCCCCAAAGCGCAACGTGGACACAGCCAAATTTTTGAAGGAAAACAGGTGTTTTTTGCAAAGTGCCTACCTTTTGATTTTGGCCTGTAGCTCAGCCGCCACCTAGGGAAACCTACCAAACCTGTGCATTTCTGAAAACTAGAGACCTAGGGGAATCCAAGATGGGGTGACTTGTGTGGTTCGGACCAGGTTCTGTTACCCAGAATCCTTTGCAAACCTCAAAATATGGCTAAAAAAACACACATGTTCCTCACATTTCTGTGGCAGAAAGTTCTGGAATCTGAGAGGAGCCACAAATTTTTTTCCACCCAGCGTTCCCCCACATCTCCCGATAAAAATGATACCTCACTTGTTTGGGTAGGCCTAGCGCCCGCGACAGGAAACGCCCCAAAGCGCAACGTGGACACAGCCAACTTTTTGAAGGAAAACAGAGGTGTTTTTTGCAAAGTGCCTACCTGTAGATTTTGGCCTGTAGCTCAGCCGCCACCTAGGGAAACCTACCAAACCTGTGCATTTCTGAAAACTAGAGACCTAGGGGAATCCAAGATGGGGTGACTTGTGTGGCTCGGACAAGGTTCTGTTACCCAGAATCCTTTGCAAACCTCAAAATTTGGCTAAAAAAACACACGTTCCTCACATTTCTGTGGCAGAAAGTTCTGGAATCTGAGAGGAGCCACAAATTTCCTTCCACCCAGCGTTCCCCCACGTCTCCCGATAAAAATGATACCTCACCTGTGTGGGTAGGCCTAGCGCCCGCGACAGGAAACGCCCCAAAGCGCAACGTGGACACAGCCAAATTTTTGAAGGAAAACAGAGGTGTTTTTTGCAAAGTGCCTACCTGTAGATTTTGGCCTGTAGCTCAGCCGCCACCTAGGGAAACCTACCAAACCTGTGCATTTCTGAAAACTAGAGACCTAGGGTAATCCAAGATGGGGTGACTTGTGTGGCTTGGACCAGGTTCTGTTACCCAGAATCCATTGCAAACCTCCAAATGTGGCTAAAAAAACACATGAACCTCACATTTCTGTGGCAGAAAGTTCTGGAATCTGAGAGGAGCCACAAATTTCCTTCCACCCAGCGTTCCCCTGCGTCTCCCGATAAAAATGATACCTCACTTGTGTGGGTAGGCCTAGCGCCCGCGACAGGAAACGCCCCAAAGCGCAACGTGGACACAGCCAAATTTTTGAAGGAAAACAGAGGTGTTTTTTGCAAAGTGCCTACCTGTAGATTTTGGCCTGTAGCTCAGCCGCCACCTAGGGAAACCTACCAAACCTGTGCATTTCTGAAAACTAGAGACCTAGGGGAATCCAAGATGGGGTGACTTGTGTGGCTCGGACCAGGTTCTGTTACCCAGAATCCTTTGCAAACCTCAAAATTTGGCTAAAAAAACACATGTTCCTCACATTTCTGTGGCAGAAAGTTCTGGAATCTGAGAGGAGCAACACAATTCCTTCCACCCAGCGTTCCCCCACGTCTCCCGATAAAAATGATACCTCACTTGTGTGGGTAGGCCTAGCGCCCGCGACAGGAAACGCCCCAAAGCACAACGTGGACACAGCCACATTTTTGAAGGAAAACAGAAGTGTTTTTTGCAAAGTGCCTACCTGTAGAGTTTGGCCTGTAGCTCAGCCGCCACCTAGGAAAACCTACCAAACCTGTGCATTTCTGAAAACTAGAGACCTAGGGGAATCCAAGATGGGGTGACTTGTGTGGCTCGGACCAGGTTCTGTTACCCAGAATCCTTTGCAAACCTCAAAATTTGGCTAAAAAAACACATGTTCCTCACATTTCTGTGGCAGAAAGTTCTGGAATCTGAAGGGAGCCACAAATTTACTTCCACCCAGCATTCCCCAACGTCTCCCGATAAAAATGATACCTCACTTGTGTTGGTAGGCCTAGCGCCCGCGACAGGAAACGCCCCTAAGCGCAACGTGGACACAGCCAAATTTTTGAAGGAAAACAGAGGTGTTTTTTGCAAAGTGCCTACCTGTAGATTTTGGCCTGTAGCTCAGCCGCCACCTAGGGAAACCTACCAAACCTGTGCATTTCTGAAAACTAGAGACCTAGGGGAATCCAAGATGGGGTGACTTGTGTGGCTCGGACCAGGTTCTGTTACCCAGAATCCTTTGCAAACCTCAAAATTTGGCTAAAAAACCACATGTTCCTCACATTTCTGTGGCAGAAAGTTCTGGAATCTGAGAGGAGCCACAAAATTCCTTCCACCCAGCGTTCCCCCACGTCTCCCGATAAAAAGTATACCTCACTTGTGTGGGTAGGCCTAGCGCCCGCGACAGGAAACGCCCCAAAGCGCAACGTGGACACAGCCAAATTTTTGAAGGAAAACAGAGGTGTTTTTTGCAAAGTGCCTACCTTTAGATTTTGGCCTGTAGCTCAGCCGCCACCTAGGGAAACCTACCAAACCTGTGCATTTCTGAAAACTAGAGACCTAGGGGAATCCAAGATGGGGTGACTTGTGTGGCTCGGACCAGGTTCTGTTACCCAGAATCCTTTGCAAACCTCAAAATTTGGCTAAAAAAACACATGTTCCTCACATTTCTGTGGCAGAAAGTTCTGGAATCTGAGAGGAGCCACAAAATTCCTTCCACCCAGCGTTCCCCAACGTCTCCCGATAAAAATGATACCTCACTTGTGTGGGTAGGCCTAGCGCCCGCAACAGAAAACTCCCCAAAGCGCAACGTGGACACAGCCAAATTTTTGAAGGAAAACAGAGGTGTTTTTTGCAAAGTGCCTACCTTTAGATTTTGGCCTGTAGCTCAGCCGCCACCTAGGGAAACCTACCAAACCTGTGCATTTCTGAAAACTAGAGACCTAGGGGAATCCAAGATGGGGTGACTTGTGTGGCTCGGACCAGGTTCTGTTACCCAGAATCCTTTGCAAACCTCAAAATTTGGCTAAAAAAACACATGTTCCTCACATTTCTGTGGCAGAAAGTTCTGGAATCTGAGAGGAGCCACAAATCTCTTTCCACCCAGCGTTCCCCAACGTCTCCCGATAAAAATGATACCTCACTTGTGTGGGTAGGCCTAGCGCCCGCGACAGAAAACTCCCCAAAGCGCAACGTGGACACAGCCAAATTTTTGAAGGAAAACAGAGGTGTTTTTTGCAAAGTGCCTACCTTTAGATTTTGGCCTGTAGCTCAGCCGCCACCTAGGGAAACCTACCAAACCTGTGCATTTCTGAAAACTAGAGACCTAGGGGAATCCAAGATGGGGTAACTTGTGTGGCTCGGACCAGGTTCTGTTACCCAGAATCCTTTGCAAACCTCAAAATTTGGCTAAAAAAACACATGTTCCTCACATTTCTGTGGCAGAAAGTTCTGGAATCTGAGAGGAGCAACACAATTCCTTCCACCCAGCGTTCCCCCACGTCTCCCGATAAAAATGATACCTCACTTGTGTGGGTAGGCCTAGCGCCCGCGACAGGAAACGCCCCAAAGCACAACGTGGACACAGCCACATTTTTGAAGGAAAACAGAAGTGTTTTTTGCAAAGTGCCTACCTGTAGAGTTTGGCCTGTAGCTCAGCCGCCACCTAGGAAAACCTACCAAACCTGTGCATTTCTGAAAACTAGAGACCTAGGGGAATCCAAGATGGGGTGACTTGTGTGGCTCGGACCAGGTTCTGTTACCCAGAATCCTTTGCAAACCTCAAAATTTGGCTAAAAAAACACATGTTCCTCACATTTCTGTGGCAGAAAGTTCTGGAATCTGAAGGGAGCCACAAATTTACTT
Source organism: Pleurodeles waltl (assembly GCF_031143425.1). Classification (NCBI taxonomy): domain Eukaryota; kingdom Metazoa; phylum Chordata; class Amphibia; order Caudata; family Salamandridae; genus Pleurodeles; species Pleurodeles waltl. Next base: position 30,673 of record NW_027150236.1, read on the forward strand.
CCACCCAGCATTCCCCCACGTCTCCCGATAAAAATGATACCTCACTTGTGTGGGTAGGCCTAGCGCCCGCGACAGGAAACGCCCCAAAGCGCAACGTGGACACAGCCAAATTTTTGAAGGAAAACAGAGGTGTTTTTTGCAATGTGCCTACCTGTACATTTTGGCCTGTAGCTCAGCCGCCACCTAGGGAAACCTACCAAACCTGTGCATTTCTGAAAACTAGAGACCTAGGGGAATCCAAGATGGGGTGACTTGTGTGGCTCGGACCAGGTTCTGTTACCCAGAATCCTTTGCAAACCTCAAAATTTGGCTAAAAAACCACATGTTCCTCACATTTCTGTGGCAGAAAGTTCTGGAATCTGAGAGGAGCCACAAAATTCCTTCCACCCAGCGTTCCCCCACGTCTCCCGATAAAAATTATACCTCACTTGTGTGGGTAGGCCTAGCGCCCGCGACAGGAAACGCCCCAAAGCGCAACGTGGACACAGCCAAATTTTTGAAGGAAAACAGAGGTGTTTTTTGCAATGTGCCTACCTGTACATTTTGGCCTGTAGCTCAGCCGCCACCTAGGGAAACCTACCAAACCTGTGCATTTCTGAAAACTAGAGACCTAGGGGAATCCAAGATGGGGTGACTTGTGTGGCTCGGACCAGGTTCTGTTACCCAGAATCCTTTGCAAACCTCAAAATTTGGCTAAAAAACCACATGTTCCTCACATTTCTGTGGCAGAAAGTTCTGGAATCTGAGAGGAGCCACAAAATTCCTTCCACCCAGCGTTCCCCCACGTCTCCCGATAAAAAGTATACCTCACTTGTGTGGGTAGGCCTAGCGCCCGCGACAGGAAACGCCCCAAAGCGCAACGTGGACACAGCCAAATTTTTGAAGGAAAACAGAGGTGTTTTTTGCAAAGTGCCTACCTTTAGATTTTGGCCTGTAGCTCAGCCGCCACCTAGGGAAACCTACCAAACCTGTGCATTTCTGAAAACTAGAGACCTAGGGGAATCCAAGATGGGGTGACTTGTGTGCCTCGGACCAGGTTCTGTTACCCAGAATCCTTTGCAAACCTAAAAATTTGGCTAAAAAAACACATGTTCCTCACATTTCTGTGGCAGAAAGTTCTGGAATCTGAGAGGAGCCACAAAATTCCTTCCACCCAGCGTTCCCCAACGTCTCCCGATAAAAATGATACCTCACTTGTGTGGGTAGGCCTAGCGCCCGCAACAGAAAACTCCCCAAAGCGCAACGTGGACACAGCCAAATTTTTGAAGGAAAACAGAGGTGTTTTTTGCAAAGTGCCTACCTTTAGATTTTGGCCTGTAGCTCAGCCGCCACCTAGGGAAACCTACCAAACCTGTGCATTTCTGAAAACTAGAGACCTAGGGGAATCCAAGATGGGGTGACTTGTGTGGCTCGGACCAGGTTCTGTTACCCAGAATCCTTTGCAAACCTCAAAATTTGGCTAAAAAAACACATGTTCCTCACATTTCTGTGGCAGAAAGTTCTGGAATCTGAGAGGAGCCACAAATTTCTTTCCACCCAGCGTTCCCCCACGTCTCCCGATAAAAATTATACCTCACTTGTGTGGGTAGGCCTAGCGCCCGCGACAGGAAACACCCCAAAGCGCAACGTGGACACAGCCAAATTTTTGAAGGAAAACAGAGGTGTTTTTTGCAAAGTGCCTACCTGTAGATTTTGGCCTGTAGCTCAGCCGCCACCTAGGGAAACCTACCAAACCTGTGCATTTCTGGAAACTAGAGACCTAGGGGAATCCAAGATGGGGTGTCTTGTGTGGCTCGGACCAGGTTCTGTTACCCAGAATCCTTTGCAAACCTCAAAATGTGGCTAAAAAAACACATGTTCCTCACATTTCTGTGGCAGAAAGTTCTGAAATCTGAGAGGAGCCACAAATTTGCTTCCACCCAGCGTTCCCCCACATCTCCCGATAAAAATGATACCTCACTTGTGTGGGTAGGCCTAGCGCCCGCGACAGGAAACGCCCCAAAGCGCATCGTGGACACAGCCAAATTTTTGAAGGAAAACAGAGGTGTTGTTTGCAGAGTGCCTACCTGTAGAGTTTGGCCTGTAGCTCAGCCGCCACCTGGGGAAACCTACCAAACCTGTGCATTTCTGAAAACTAGAGACCTAGGGGAATCCAAGATGGGGTGACTTGTGTGGCTCGGACCAGGTTCTGTTACCCAGAATCCTTTGCAAACCTCAAAATTTGGCTAAAAAAACACATGTTCCTCACATTGCTGTGGAAGAAAGTTCTGGAATCTGAGAGGAGCCACAAATTTCCTTCCACCCAGCGTTCCCCCACATCCTGCCGATCAAAATGATACCTCACTTGTGTGGGTAGGCCTAGCGCCCGCGACAGGAAACGCCCCAAAGCGCAACGTGGACACAGCCAAATTTTTGAAGGAAAACAGAGGTGTTTTTTGCAAAGTGCCTACCTGTAGATTTTGGCCTGTAGCTCAGCCGCCACCTAGGGAAACCTACCAAACCTGTGCATTTCTGAAAACTAGAGACCTAGGGGAATCCAAGATGGGGTGACTTGTGTGGCTCGGACCAGGTTCTGTTACCCAGAATCCTTTGCAAACCTCAAAATTTGGCTAAAAAAACACATGTTCCTCAAATTTCTGTGGCAGAAAGTTCTGGAATCTGAGAGGAGCCACAAAATTCCTTCCACCCAGCGTTCCCCAACGTCTCCCGATAAAAATGATACCTCACTTGTGTGGGTAGGCCTAGCGCCCGAGACAGAAAACTCCCCAAAGCGCAACGTGGACACAGCCAAATTTTTGAAGGAAAACAGAGGTGTTTTTTGCAAAGTGCCTACCTTTAGATTTTGGCCTGTAGCTCAGCCGCCACCTAGGGAAACCTACCAAACCTGTGCATTTCTGAAAACTAGAGACCTAGGGGAATCCAAGATGGGGTGACTTGTGTGGCTCGGACCAGGTTCTGTTACCCAGAATCCTTTGCAAACCTCAAAATTTGGCTAAAAAAACACATGTTCCTCACATTTCTGTGGCAGAAAGTTCTGGAATCTGAGAGGAGCCACAAATTTCTTTCCACCCAGCGTTCCCCCACGTCTCCCGATAAAAATTATACCTCACTTGTGTGGGTAGGCCTAGCGCCCGCTACAGGAAACACCCCAAAGCGCAACGTGGACACAGCCAAATTTTTGAAGGAAAACAGAGGTGTTTTTTGCAAAGTGCCTACCTGTAGATTTTGCCCTGTAGCTCAGCCGCCACCTAGGGAAACCTACCAAACCTGTGCATTTCTGGAAACTAGAGACCTAGGGGAATCCAAGATGGGGTGTCTTGTGTGGCTCGGACCAGGTTCTGTTACCTAGAATCCTTTGCAAACCTCAAAATGTGGCTAAAAAAACACATGTTCCTCACATTTCTGTGGCAGAAAGTTCTGAAATCTGAGAGGAGCCACAAATTTCCTTCCACCCAGCGTTCCCCCACATCTCCCGATAAAAATGATACCTCACTTGTGTGGGTAGGCCTAGCGCCCGCGACAGGAAACGCCCCAAAGCGCAACGTGGACACAGCCAAATTTTTGAAGGAAAACAGAGGTGTTTTTTGCAGAGTGCCTACCTGTAGAGTTTGGCCTGTAGCTCAGCCGCCACCTGGGGAAAGGTACCAAACCTGTGCATTTCTGAAAACTAGAGACCTAGGGGAATCCAAGATGGGGTGACTTGTGTGGCTCGGACCAGGTTCTGTTACCCAGAATCCTTTGCAAACCTCAAAATTTGGCTAAAAAAACACATGTTCCTCACATTTCTGTGGCAGAAAGTTCTGGAATCTGAGAGGAGCCACAAAATTCCTTCCACCCAGCGTTCACCCACGTCTCCTGATAAAAATTATACCTCACTTGTGTGGGTAGGCCTAGCGCCCGCGACAGGAAACGCCCCAAAGCGCAACGTGGACACAGCCAAATTTTTGAAGAAAAACAGAGGTGTTTTTTGCAAAGTGCCTACCTGTAGATTTTGGCCTGTAGCTCAGCCGCCACCTAGGGAAACCTACCAAACCTGTGCATTTCTGAAAACTAGAGACCTAGGGGAATCCAAGATGGGGTGTCTTGTGTGGCTCGGACCAGGTTCTGTTACCCAGAATCCTTTGCAAACCTCAAAATGTGGCTAAAAAAACACATGTTCCTCACATTTCTGTGGCAGAAAGTTCTGAAATCTGAGAGGAGCCACAAATTTCCTTCCACCCAGCGTTCCCCCACATCTCCCGATCAAAATGATACCTCACTTGTGTGGGTAGGCCTAGCGCCCGCGACAGGAAACGCCCCAAAGCGCAACGTGGACACAGCCAAATTTTTGAAGGAAAACAGAGGTGTTTTTTGCAAAGTGCCTACCTGTAGATTTTGGCCTGTAGCTCAGCCGCCACCTATGGAAACCTACCAAACCTGTGCATTTCTGAAAACTAGAGACCTAGGGGAATCCAAGATGGGGTAACTTGTGTGGCTCGGACCAGGTTCTGTTTCCCAGAATCCTTTGCAAACCTCAGAATTTGGCTAAAAAAACACATGTTCCTCACATTTCTGTGGCAGAAAGTTCTGGAATCTGAGAGGAGCCACAAATTTCCTTCCACCCAGCGTTCCCCCACGTCTCCCGATAAAAATGATACCTCACTTGTGTGAGTAGGCCTAGCGCCCGCGACAGGAAACGCCCCAAAGCGCAACGTGGACACAGCCAAATTTTTGAAGGAAAACAGAGGTGTTTTTTGCAAAATGCCTACCTGTAGATTTTGGCCTGTAGCTCAGCCGCCACCTAGGGAAACCTACCAAACGTGTGCATTTCTGAAAACTAGAGACCTAGGGGAATCCAAGATGGGGTGACTTGTGTGGCTCGGACAAGGTTCTGTTACCCAGAATCCTTTGCAAACCTCAAAATTTGGCTAAAAAAACACATGTTCCTCACATTTCTGTGGCAGAAAGTTCTGGAATCTGAGAGGAGCCACAAATTTCCTTCCACCCAGCGTTCCCCCACGTCTCCCGATAAAAATGATACCTCACCTGTGTGGGTAGGCCTAGCGCCCGCGACAGGAAACGCCCCAAAGCACAACATGGACACAGCCACATTTTTGAAGGAAAACAGAAGTGTTTTTTGCAAAGTGCCTACCTGTAGAGTTTGGCCTGTAGCTCAGCCGCCACCTAGGAAAACCACCAAACCTGTGCATTTCTGAAAACTAGAGACCTAGGGGAATCCAAGATGGGGTGACTTGTGTGGCTCGGACCAGGTTCTGTTACCCAGAATCCTTTGCAAACCTCAAAATTTGGCTAAAAAAACACATGTTCCTCACATTTCTGTGGCAGAAAGTTCTGGAATCTGAAGGGAGCCACAAATTTCCTTCCACCCAGCATTCCCCCACGTCTCCCGATAAAAATGATACCTCACTTGTGTGGGTAGGCCTAGCGCCCGCGACAGGAAACGTCCCAAAGCGCAACGTGGACACAGCCAAATTTTTGAAGGAAAACAGAGGTGTTTTTTGCAAAGTGCCTACTTGTAGATTTTGGCCTGTAGCTCAGCCGCCACCTAGGGAAACCTACCAAACCTGTGCATTTCTGAAAACTAGAGACCTAGGGGAATCCAAGATGGGGTGACTTGTGTGGCTCGGACCAGGTTCTGTTACCCAGAATCCTTTGCAAACCTCAAAATTTGGCTAAAAAACCACATGTTCCTCACATTTCTGTGGCAGAAAGTTCTGGAATCTGAGAGGAGCCACAAAATTCCTTCCACCCAGCGTTCCCCCACGTCTCCCGATAAAAATTATACCTCACTTGTGTGGGTAGGCCTAGCGCCCGCGACAGGAAACGCCCCAAAGCGTAACGTGGACACAGCCACATTTTTGAAGGAAAACAGAAGTGTTTTTTGCAAAGTGCCTACCTGTAGAGTTTGGCCTGTAGCTCAGCCGCCACCTAGGAAAACCTACCAAACCTGTGCATTTCTAAAAACTAGAGACCTAGGGGAATCCAAGATGGGGTGACTTGTGTGGCTCGGACCAGGTTCTGTTACCCAGAATCCTTTGCAAACCTCAAAATTTGGCTACAAAAACACATGTTCCTCACATTTCTGTGGCAGAAAGTTCTGGAATCTGAGAGGAGCCACAAAATTCCTTCCACCCAGCGTTCCCCCACGTCTCCCGATAAAAATTATACCTCACTTGTGTGGGTAGGCCTAGCGCCCGCGACAGGAAACGCCCCAAAGCGCAACGTGGACACAGCCAAATTTTTGAAGGAAAACAGAGGTGTTTTTTGCAAAGTGCCTACATTTAGATTTTGGCCTGTAGCTCAGCCGCCACCTAGGGAAACCTACCAAACCTGTGCATTTCTGAAAACTAGAGACCTAGGGGAATCCAAGATGGGGTGACTTGTGTGGCTCGGACCAGGTTCTGTTACCCAGAATCCTTTGCAAACCTCAAAATTTGGCTAAAAAAACACATGTTCCTCACATTTCTGTGGCAGAAAGTTCTGGAATCTGAGAGGAGCCACAACATTCCTTCCACCCAGCGTTCCCCAACGTCTCCCGATAAAAATGATACCTCACTTGTGTGGGTAGGCCTAGCGCCCGCGACAGAAAACTCCCCAAAGCGCAACGTGGACACAGCCAAATTTTTGAAGGAAAGCAGAGGTGTTTTTTGCAAAGTGCCTACCTTTAGATTTTGGCCTGTAGCTCAGCCGCCACCTAGGGAAACCTACCAAACCTGTGCATTTCTGAAAACTAGAGACCTAGGGGAATCCAAGATGGGGTGACTTGTGTGGCTCGGAAAAGGTTCTGTTACCCAGAATCCTTTGCAAACCTCAAAATTTGGCAAAAAAAACACATGTTCCTCACATTTCTGTGGCAGAAAGTTCTGGAATCTGAGAGGAGCCACAAATTTCTTTCCACCCAGCGTTCCCCCACGTCTCCCGATAAAAATTATACCTCACTTGTGTGGGTAGGCCTAGCGCCCGCGACAGGAAACACCCCAAAGCGCAACGTGGACCCAGCCAAATTTTTGAAGGAAAACAGAGGTGTTTTTTGCAAAGTGCCTACCTGTAGATTTTGGCCTGTAGCTCAGCCGCCACCTAGGGAAACCTACCAAACCTGTGCATTTCTGGAAACTAGAGACCTAGGGGAATCCAAGATGGGGTGTCTTGTGTGGCTCGGACCAGGTTCTGTTACCCAGAAACCTTTGCAAACCTCAAAATGTGGCTAAAAAAACACATGTTCCTCACATTTCTGTGGCAGAAAGTTCTGAAATCTGAGAGGAGCCACAAATTTCCTTCCACCCAGCGTTCCCCCACATCTCCCGATAAAAATGATACCTCACTTGTGTGGGTAGGCCTAGCGCCCGCAACAGGAAACGCCCCAAAGCGCAACGTGGACAAAGCCAAATTTTTGAAGGAAAACAGAGGTGTTTTTTGCAGAGTGCCTACCTGTAGAGTTTGGCCTGTAGCTCAGCCGCCACCTAGGGAAACCTACCAAACCTGTGCATTTCTGAAAACTAGAGACCTAGGGGAATCCAAGATGGGGTGACTTGTGTGGCTCGGACCAGGTTCTGTTACCCAGAATCCTTTGCAAACCTCAAAATTTGGCTAAAAAAACACATGTTCCTCACATTTCCGTGGCAGAAAGTTCTGGAATCTGAGAGGAGCCACAAAATTCCTTCCACCCAGCGTTCACCCACGTCTCCTGATAAAAATTATACCTCACTTGTGTGGGTAGGCCTAGCGCCCGCGACAGGAAACGCCCCAAAGCGCAACGTGGACACAGCCAAATTTTTGAAGAAAAACAGAGGTGTTTTTTGCAAAGTGCCTACCTGTAGATTTTGGCCTGTAGCTCAGCCGCCACCTAGGGAAACCTACCAAACCTGTGCATTTCTGAAAACTAGAGACCTAGGGGAATCCAAGATGGGGTGTCTTGTGTGGCTCGGACCAGGTTCTGTTACCCAGAATCCTTTGCAAACCTCAAAATGTGGCTAAAAAAACACATGTTCCTCACATTTCTGTGGCAGAAAGTTCTGAAATCTGAGAGGAGCCACAAATTTCCTTCCACCCAGCGTTCCCCCACATCTCCCGATCAAAATGATACCTCACTTGTGTGGGTAGGCCTAGCGCCCGCGACAGGAAACGCCCCAAAGCGCAACGTGGACACATCCAAATTTTTGAAGGAAAACAGAGGTGTTTTTTGCAAAGTGCCTACCTGTAGATTTTGGCCTGTAGCTCAGCCGCCACCTATGGAAACCTACCAAACCTGTGCATTTCTGAAAACTAGAGACCTAGGGGAATCCAAGATGGGGTAACTTGTGTGGCTCGGACCAGGTTCTGTTACCCAGAATCCTTTGCAAACCTCAGAATTTGGCTAAAAAAACACATTTTCCTCACATTTCTGTGGCAGAAAGTTCTGGAATCTGAGAGGAGCCACAAATTTCCTTCCACCCAGCTTTCCCCCACGTCTCCCGATAAAAATTATACCTCACTTGTGTGAGTAGGCCTAGCGCCCGCGACAGGAAACGCCCCAAAGCGCAACGTGGACACAGCCAAATTTTTGAAGGAAAACAGAGGTGTTTTTTGCAAAATGCCTACCTGTAGATTTTGGCCTGTAGCTCAGCCGCCAGCTAGGGAAACCTACCAAACCTGTGCATTTCTGAAAACTAGAGACCTAGGGGAATCCAAGATGGGGTGACTTGTGTGGCTCGGACAAGGTTCTGTTACCCAGAATCCTTTGCAAACCTCAAAATTTGGCTAAAAAAACACATGTTCCTCACATTTCTGTGGCAGAAAGTTCTGGAATCTGAGAGGAGCCACAAATTTCTTTCCACCCAGCGTTCCCCCACATCTCCCGATAAAAATGATACCTCACTTGTGTGGGTAGGCCTAGCGCCCGCAACAGGAAACGCCCCAAAGCGCAACGTGGACACAGCCAAATTTTTGAAGGAAAACAGAGGTGTTTTTTGCAGAGTGCCTACCTGTTGAGTTTGGCCTGTAGCTCAGCCGCCACCTAGGGAAACCTACCAAACCTGTGCATTTCTGAAAACTAGAGACCTAGGGGAATCCAAGATGGGGTGACTTGTGTGGCTCGGACCAGGTTCTGTTACCCAGAATCCTTTGCAAACCTCAAAATTTGGCTAAAAAGTTCCTCACATTTCTGTGGCAGAAAGTTCTGGAATCTGAGAGGAGCCACAAAATTCCTTCCACCCAGCGTTCACCCACGTCTCCTGATAAAAATTATACCTCACTTGTGTGGGTAGGCCTAGCGCCCGCGACAGGAAACGCCCCAAAGCGCAACGTGGACACAGCCAAATTTTTGAAGAAAAACAGAGGTGTTTTTTGCAAAGTGCCTACCTGTAGATTTTGGCCTGTAGCTCAGCCGCCACCTAGGGAAACCTACCAAACCTGTGCATTTCTGAAAACTAGAGACCTAGGGGAATCCAAGATGGGGTGTCTTGTGTGGCTCGGACCAGGTTCTGTTACCCAGAATCCTTTGCAAACCTCAAAATGTGGCTAAAAAAACACATGTTCCTCACATTTCTGTGGCAGAAAGTTCTGAAATCTGAGAGGAGCCACAAATTTCCTTCCACCCAGCGTTCCCCCACATCTCCCGATCAAAATGATACCTCACTTGTGTGGGTAGGCCTAGCGCCTGCGACAGGAAACGCCCCAAAGCTCAACGTGGACACAGCCAAATTTTTTAAGGAAAACAGAGGTGTTTTTTGCAAAGTGCCTACCTGTAGATTTTGGCCTGTAGCTCAGCCGCCACCTATGGAAACCTACCAAACCTGTGCATTTCTGAAAACTAGAGACGTAGGGGAATCCAAGATGGGGTAACTTGTGTGGCTCGGACCAGGTTCTGTTACCCAGAATCCTTTGCAAACCTCAGAATTTGGCTAAAAAAACACATGTTCCTCACATTTCTGTGGCAGAAAGTTCTGGAATCTGAGAGGAGCCACAAATTTCCTTGCACCCAGCTTTCCCCCACGTCTCCCGATAAAAATGATACCTCACTTGTGTGAGTAGGCCTAGCGCCGGCGACAGGAAACGCCCCAAAGCGCAACGTGGACACAGCCAAATTTTTGAAGGAAAACAGTGGTGTTTTTTGCAAAGTGCCTACCTGTAGATTTTGGCCTGTAGCTCAGCCGCCACCTAGGGAAACCTACCAAACCTGTGCATTTCTGAAAACTAGAGACCTAGGGGAATCCAAGATGGGGTGACTTGTGTGGCTCGGACCAGGTTCTGTTACCCAGAATCCTTTGCAAACCTCAAAATTTGGCTAAAAAAACACATGTTCCTCACATTTCTGTGGCAGAAAGTTCTGGAATCTGAAGGGAGCCACAAATTTCCTTCCACCCAGCATTCCCCCACGTCTCCCGATAAAAATGATACCTCACTTGTGTGGGTAGGCCTAGCGCCCGCGACAGGAAACGCCCCAAAGCGCAACGTGGACACAGCCAAATTTTTGAAGGAAAACAGAGGTGTTTTTTGCAAAGTGCCTACCTGTAGATTTTGGCCTGTAGCTCAGCCGCCACCTAGGGAAACCTACCAAACCTGTGCATTTCTGAAAACTAGAGACCTAGGGGAATCCAAGATGGGGTGACTTGTGTGGCTCGGACCAAGTTCTGTCACCCAGAATCCTTTGCAAACCTCAAAATTTGGCTAAAAAAACACATGTTCCTCACATTTCTGTGGCAGAAAGTTCTGGAATCTGAGAGGAGCCACAAATTTCCTTCCATCCAGCGTTCCCCCACGTCTCCCGATAAAAATGATACCTCACTTGTGTGGGTAGGCCTACGGCCCACGACAGGAAACGCCCCAAAGCGCAACGTGGACACAGCCAAATTTTTGAAGGAAAACAGTGGTGTTTTTTGCAAAGTGCCTACCTGTAGATTTTGGCCTGTAGCTCAGCCGCCACCTAGGGAAACCTACCAAACCTGTGCATTTCTGAAAACTAGAGTCCTAGGGGAATCCAAGATGGGGTGACTTGTGCGGCTCGGACCAGGTTCTGTTACCCAGAATCCTTTGCAAACCTCAAAATTTGGCTAAAAAAACACATGTTCCTCACATTTCTGTGGCAGAAAGTTCTGAAATCTGAGAGGAGCCACAAATTTCCTTCCACCCAGCGTTCCCCCACATCTCCCGATAAAAATGATACCTCACTTGTGTGGGTAGGCCTAGCGCCCGCGACAGGAAACGCCCCAAAGCGCAACGTGGACACAACCAAATTTTTGAAGGAAAACAGAGGTGTTTTTTGCAGAGTGCCTACCTGTAGAGTTTGGCCTGTAGCTCAGCCGCCACCTAGGGAAACCTACCAAACCTGTGCATTTCTGAAAACTAGAGACCTAGGGGAATCCAAGATGGGGTGACTTGTGTGGCTCGGACCAGGTTCTGTTACCCAGAATCCTTTGCAAACCTCAAAATTTGGCTAAAAAAACACATGTTCCTCACATTTCTGTGGCAGAAAGTTCTGGAATCTGAGAGGAGCCACAAAATTCCTTCCACCCAGCGTTCACCCACGTCTCCCGATAAAAATTATACCTCACTTGTGTGGGTAGGACTAGCGCCCGCGACAGGAAACGCCCCAAAGCGCAATGTGGACACAGCCAAATTTTTGAAGAAAAACAGAGGTGTTTTTTGCAAAGTGCCTACCTGTAGATTTTGGCCTGTAACTCAGCCGCCACCTAGGGAAACCTACCAAACCTGTGCATTTCTGAAAACTAGAGACCTAGGGGAATCCAAGATGGGGTGTCTTGTGTGGCTCGGACCAGGTTCTGTTACCCAGAATCCTTTGCAAACCTCAAAATGTGGCTAAAAAAACACATGTTCCTCACATTTGTGTGGCAGAAAGTTCTGAAATCTGAGAGGAGCCACAAATTTCCTTCCACCCAGCGTTCCCCCACATCTCCCTATAAAAATGATACCTCACTTGTGTGAGTAGGCCTAGCGCCCGCGACAGGAAACGCCCCAAAGCGCAACGTGGACACAGCCAAATTTTTGAAGGAAAACAGAGGTGTTTTTTGCAAAATGCCTACCTGTAGATTTTGGCCTGTAGCTCAGCCGCCACCTAAGGAAACCTACCAAACCTGTGCATTTCTGAAAACTAGAGACCTAAGGGAATCCAAGATGGGGTGACTTGTGTGGCTCGGACAAGGTTCTGTTACCCAGAATCCTTTGCAAACCTCAAAATTTGGCTAAAAAAACACATGTTCCTCACATTTCTGTGGCAGAAAGTTCTGGAATCTGAGAGGAGCCACAAATTTCCTTCCACCCAGCTTTCCCCCACGTCTCCCGATAAAAATGATACCTCACTTGTGTGAGTAGGCCTAGCGCCCGCGACAGGAAACGCCCCAAAGCGCAACGTGGACACAGCCACATTTTTTAAGGAAAACAGAGGTGTTTTTTGCAAAGTGCCTACCTGTAGATTTTGGCCTGTAGCTCAGTCGCCACCTAGGGAAACCTACCAAACCTGTGCATTTCTGAAAACTAGAGACCTAGGGGAATCCAAGATGGGGTGACTTGTGTGGCTCGGACAAGGTTCTGTTACCCAGAATCCTTTGCAAACCTCAAAATTTGGCTAAAAAAACACATGTTCCTCACATTTCTGTGGCAGAAAGTTCTGGAATCTGAGAGGAGCCACAAATTTCCTTCCACCCAGCGTTCCCCCACGTCTCCCGATAAAAATGATACCTCACCTGTGTGGGTAGGCCTAGCGCCCGCGACAGGAAACGCCCCAAAGCACAACGTGGACACAGCCACATTTTTGAAGGAAAACAGAAGTGTTTTTTGCAAAGTGCCTACCTGTAGAGTTTGGCCTGTAGCTCAGCCGCCACCTAGGAAAACCTACCAAACCTGTGCATTTCTGAAAACTAGAGACCTAGGGGAATCCAAGATGGGGTGACTTGTGTGGCTCGGCCAGGTTCTGTTACCCAGAATCCTTTGCAAACCTCAAAATTTGGCTAAAAAAACACATGTTCCTCACATTTCTGTGGCAGAAAGTTCTGGAATCTGAAGGGAGCCACAAATTTCCTTCCACCCAGCATTCCCCCACGTCTCCCGATAAAAATGATACCTCACTTGTGTGGGTAGGCCTAGCGCCCGCGACAGGAAACGCCCCAAAGCGCAACGTGGACACAGCCAAATTTTTGAAGGAAAACAGAGGTGTTTTTTGCAAAGTGCCTACCTGTAGATTTTGGCCTGTAGCTCAGCCGCCACCTAGGGAAACCTACCAAACCTGTGCATTTCTGAAAACTAGAGACCTAGGGGAATCCAAGATGGGGTGACTTGTGTGGCTCGGACCAGGTTCTGTTACCCAGAATCCTTTGCAAACCTCAAAATTTGGCTAAAAAACCACATGTTCCTCATATTTCTGTGGCAGAAAGTTCTGGAATCTGAGAGGAGCCACAAATTTCCTTCCACCCAGCGTTTCCCCACGTCTCCCGATAAAAATGATACCTCACTTGTGTGGGTAGGCCTACGGCCCGCGACAGGAAACGCCCCAAAGCGCAACGTGGACACAGCCAAATTTTTGAAGGAAAACAGTGGTGTTTTTTGCAAAGTGCCTACCTGTAGATTTTGGCCTGTAGCTCAGCCGCCACCTAGGGAAACCTACCAAACCTGTGCATTTCTGAAAACTAGAGACCTAGGGGAATCCAAGATGGGGTGACTTGTGTGGCTCGGACCAGGTTCTGTTACCCAGAATCCTTTGCAAACCTCAAAATTTGGCTAAAAAAACACATGTTCCTCACATTTCTGTGGCAGAAAGTTCTGGAATCTGAGAGGAGCCACAAAATTCCTTCCACCCAGCGTTCCCCCACGTCTCCCGATAAAAATTATACCTCACTTGTGTGGGTAGGCCTAGCGCCCGCGACAGGAAACGCCCCAAAGCGCAACGTGGACACAGCCACATTTTTGAAGGAAAACAGAGGTGTTTTTTGCAAAGTGCCTACCTTTAGATTTTGGCCTGTAGCTCAGCCGCCACCTAGGGAAACCTACCAAACCTGTGCATTTCTGAAAACTAGAGACCTAGGGGAATCCAAGATGGGGTGACTTGTGTGGCTCGGACCAGGTTCTGTTACCCAGAATCCTTTGCAAACCTCAAAATTTGTCTAAAAAAACACATGTTCCTCACATTTCTGTGGCAGAAAGTTCTGGAATCTGAGAGGAGCCACAAAATTCCTTCCACCCAGCGTTCCCCAACTTCTCCCGATAAAAATGATACCTCACTTGTGTGGGTAGGCCTAGCGCCCGCGACAGGAAACGCCCCAAAGCGCAACGTGGACACAGCCAAATTTTTGAAGGAAAACAGAGGTGTTTTTTGCAGAGTGCCTACCTGTAGAGTTTGGCCTGTAGCTCAGCCGCCACCTAGGGAAACCTACCAAACCTGTGCATTTCTGAAAACTAGAGACCTAGGGGAATCCAAGATGGGGTGACTTGTGTGGCTCGGACCAGGTTCTGTTACCCAGAATCCTTTGCAAACCTCAAAATTTGGCTAAAAAAACACATGTTCCTCACATTTCTGTGGCAGAAAGTTCTGGAATCTGAGAGGAGCCACAAAATTCCTTCCACCCAGCGTTCACCCACGTCTCCTGATAAAAATTATACCTCACTTGTGTGGGTAGGCCTAGCGCCCGCGACAGGAAACGCCCCAAAGCGCAACGTGGACACAGCCAAATTTTTGAAGAAAAACAGAGGTGTTTTTTGCAAAGTGCCTACCTGTAGATTTTGGCCTGTAGCTCAGCCGCCACCTAGGGAAACCTACCAAACCTGTGCATTTCTGAAAACTAGAGACCTAGGGGAATCCAAGATGGGGTGTCTTGTGTGGCTCGGACCAGGTTCTGTTACCCAGAATCCTTTGCAAACCTCAAAATGTGGCTAAAAAAACACATGTTCCTCACATTTCTGTGGCAGAAAGTTCTGAAATCTGAGAGGAGCCACAAATTTCCTTCCACCCAGCGTTCACCCACATCTCCCGATCAAAATGATACCTCACTTGTGTGGGTAGGCCTAGCGCCCGCGACAGGAAACGCCCCAAAGCGCAACGTGGACACAGCCAAATTTTTGAAGGAAAACAGAGGTGTTTTTTGCAAAGTGCCTACCTGTAGATTTTGGCCTGTAGCTCAGCCGCCACCTAGGGAAACCTACCAAACCTGTGCATTTCTGAAAACTAGAGACCTAGGGGAATCCAAGATGGGGTGACTTGTGTGGCTCGGACCAGGTTCTGTTACCCAGAATCCTTTGCAAACCTCAAAATTTGGCTAAAAAAACACATGTTCCTCACATTTCTGTGGCAGAAAGTTCTGGAATCTGAGAGGAGCCACAAAATTCCTTCCACCCAGCGTTCCCCCACGTCTCCCGATAAAAATTATACCTCACTTGTGTGGGTAGGCCTAGCGCCCGCGACAGGAAACGCCCCAAAGCACAACGTGGACACAGCCAAATTTTTGAAGGAAAACAGAGGTGTTTTTTGCAAAGTGCCTACCTTTAGATTTTGGCCTGTAGCTCAGCCGCCACCTAGGGAAACCTACCAAACCTGTGCATTTCTGAAAACTAGAGACCTAGGGGAATCCAAGATGGGGTGACTTGTGTGGCTCGGAGCAGGTTCTGTTACCCAGAATCCTTTGCAAACCTCAAAATTTGGCTAAAAAAACACATGTTCCTCACATTTCTGTGGCAGAAAGTTCTGGAATCTGAGAGGAGCCACAACATTCCTTCCACCCAGCGTTCCCCAACGTCTCCCGATAAAAATGATACCTCACTTGTGTGGGTAGGCCTAGCGCCCGCGACAGAAAACTCCCCAAAGCGCAACGTGGACACAGCCAAATTTTTGAAGGAAAACAGGTGTTTTTTGCAAAGTGCCTACCTTTAGATTTTGGCCTGTAGCTCAGCCGCCACCTAGGGAAACCTACCAAACCTGTGCATTTCTGAAAACTAGAGACCTAGGGGAATCCAAGATGGGGTGACTTGTGTGGCTCGGAAAAGGTTCTGTTACCCAGAATCCTTTGCAAACCTCAAAATTTGGCTAAAAAAACACATGTTCCTCACATTTCTGTGGCAGAAAGTTCTGGAATCTGAGAGGAGCCACAAATTTCTTTCCACCCAGCGTTCCCCCACGTCTCCCGATAAACATTATACCTCACTTGTGTGGGTAGGCCTAGCGCCCGCGACAGGAAACACCCCAAAGGGCAACGTGGACACAGCCAAATTTTTGAAGGAAAACAGAGGTGTTTTTTGCAAAGTGCCTACCTGTAGATTTTGGCCTGTAGCTCAGCCGCCACCTAGGGAATCCTACCAAACCTGTGCATTTCTGGAAACTAGAGACCTAGGGGAATCCAAGATGGGGTGTCTTGTGTGGCTCGGACCAGGTTCTGTTACCCAGAATCCTTTGCAAACCTCAAAATGTGGCTAAAAAAACACATGTTCCTCACATTTCTGTGGCAGAAAGTTCTGAAATCTGAGAGGAGCCACAAAATTCCATCCACCCAGCGTTCACCCACGTCTCCTGATAAAAATTATACCTCACTTGTGTGGGTAGGCCTAGCGCCCGCAACAGGAAATGCCCCAAAGCGCAACGTGGACACAGCCAAATTTTTGAAGAAAAACAGAGGTGTTTTTTGCAAAGTGCCTACCTGTAGATTTTGGCCTGTAGCTCAGCCGCCACCTAGGGAAACCTACCAAACCTGTGCATTTCTGAAAACTAGAGACCTAGGGGAATCCAAGATGGGGTGTCTTGTGTGGCTCGGACCAGGTTCTGTTACCCAGAATCCTTTGCAAACCTCAAAATGTGGCTAAAAAAACACATGTTCCCAACATTTCTGTGGCAGAAAGTTCTGAAATCTGAGAGGAGCCACAAATGTCCTTTCACCCAGCGTTCCCCCACATCTCCCGATCAAAATGATACCTCACTTGTGTGGGTAGGCCTAGCGCCCGCGACAGGAAACGCCCCAAAGCGCAACGTGGACACAGCCAAATTTTTGAAGGAAAACAGAGGTGTTTTTTGCAAAGTGCCTACCTGTAGATTTTGGCCTGTAGCTCAGCCGCCACCTATGGAAACCTACCAAACCTGTGCATTTCTGAAAACTAGAGACCTAGGGGAATCCAAGATGGGGTAACTTGTGTGGCTCGGACCAGGTTCTGTTACCCAGAATCCTTTGCAAACCTCAGAATTTGGCTAAAAAAACACATGTTCCTCACATTTCTGTGGCAGAAAGTTCTGGAATCTGAGAGGAGCCACAAATTTCCTTCCACCCAGCTTTCCCCCACGTCTCCCGATAAAAATGATACCTCACTTGTGTGAGTAGGCCTAGCGCCCGCGACAGGAAACGCCCCAAAGCGCAACGTGGACACAGCCAAATTTTTGAAGGAAAACAGAGGTGTTTTTTGCAAAATGCCTACCTGTAGATTTTGGCCTGTAGCACAGCCGCCACCTAGGGAAACCTACCAAACCTGTGCATTTCTGAAAACTAGAGACCTAGGGGAATCCAAGATGGGGTGACTTGTGTGGCTCGGACAAGGTTCTGTTACCCAGAATCCTTTGCAAACCTCAAAATTTGGCTAAAAAAACACATGTTCCTCACATTTCTGTGGCAGAAAGTTCTGGAATCTGAGAGGAGCCACAAATTTCCTTCCACCCAGCGTTCCCCCACGTCTCCCGATAAAAATGATACCTCAACTGTGTGGGTAGGCCTAGCGCCCGCGACAGGAAACGCCCCAAAGCACAACGTGGACACAGCCACATTTTTGAAGGAAAACAGAAGTTTTTTTGCAAAGTGCCTACCTGTAGAGTTTGGCCTGTAGCTCAGCCGCCACCTAGGAAAACCTACCAAACCTGTGCATTTCTGAAAACTAGAGACCTAGGGGAATCCAAGATGGGGTGACTTGTGTGGCTCGGACCAGGTTCTGTTACCCAGAATCCTTTGCAAACCTCAAAATTTGGCTAAAAAAACACATGTTCCTCACATTTCTGTGGCAGAAAGTTCTGGAATCTGAAGGGAGCCACAAATTTCCTTCCACCCAGCATTCCCCCACGTCTCCCGATAAAAATGATACCTCACTTGTGTGGGTAGGCCTAGCGCCCGCGACAGGAAACGCCCCAAAGCGCAACGTGGACACAGCCACATTTTTGAAGGAAAACAGAGGTGTTTTTTGCAAAGTGCCTACCTGTAGATTTTGGCCTGTAGCTCAGCCGCCACCTAGGGAAACCTACCAAACCTGTGCATTTCTGAAAACTAGAGACCTAGGGGAATCCAAGATGGGGTGTCTTGTGTGGCTCGGACCAGGTTCTGTTACCCAGAATCCTTTGCAAACCTCAAAATGTGGCTAAAAAAACACATGTTCCTCACATTTCTGTGGCAGAAAGTTCTGAAATCTGAGAGGAGCCACAAATGTCCTTCCACCCAGCGTTCCCCCACATCTCCCGATCAAAATGATACCTCACTTGTGTGGGTAGGCCTACCACCCGCGACAGGAAACGCCCCAAAGCGCAACGTGGACACAGCCAAATTTTTGAAGGAAAACAGAGGTGTTTTTTGCAAAGTGCCTACCTGTAGATTTTGGCCTATAGCTCAGCCGCCACCTATGGAAACCTACCAAACCTGTGCATTTCTGAAAACTAGAGACCTAGGGGAATCCAAGATGGGGTAACTTGTGTGGCTCGGACCAGGTTCTGTTACCCAGAATCCTTTGCAAACCTCAGAATTTGGCTAAAAAAACACATGTTCCTCACATTTCTGTGGCAGAAAGTTCTGGAATCTGAGAGGAGCCACAAATTTCCTTCCACCCAGCTTTCCCCCACGTCTCCCGATAAAAATGATACCTCACTTGTGTGAGTAGGCCTAGCGCCCGCGACAGGAAACGCCCCAAAGCGCAACGTGGACACAGCCAAATTTTTGAAGGAAAACAGAGGTGTTTTTTGCAAAATGCCTACCTGTAGATTTTGGCCTGTAGCTCAGCCGCCACCTAGGGAAACCTACCAAACCTGTGCATTTCTGAAAACTAGAGACCTAGGGGAATCCAAGATGGGGTGACTTGTGTGGCTCGGACAAGGTTCTGTTACCCAGAATCCTTTGCAAACCTCAAAATTTGGCTAAAAAAACACATGTTCCTCACATTTCTGTGGCAGAAAGTTCTGGAATCTGAGAGGAGCCACACAATTCCTTCCACCCAGCGTTCCCCCACGTCTCCCGATAAAAATGATACCTCACTTGTGTGGGTAGGCCTAGCGCCCGCGACAGGAAACGCCCCAAAGCGCAACGTGGACACAGCCACATTTTTGAAGGAAAACAGAGGTGTTTTTTGCAAAGTGCCTACCTGTAGATTTTGGCCTGTAGCTCAGCCGCCACCTAGGGAAACCTACCAAACCTGTGCATTTCTGAAAACTAGAGACCTAGGGGAATCCAAGATGGGGTGACTTGTGTGGCTCGGACCAGGTTCTGTCACCCAGAATCCTTTGCAAACCTCAAAATTTGGCTAAAAAAACACATGTTCCTCACATTTCTGTGGCAGAAAGTTCTGGAATCTGAGAGGAGCCACAAATTTCCTTCCACCCAGCGTTCCCCCACGTCTCCCGATAAAAATGATACCTCACTTGTGTGGGTAGGCCTACGGCCCGCGACAGGAAACGCCCCAAAGCGCAACGTGGACACAGCCAAATTTTTGAAGGAAAACAGTGGTGTTTTTTGCAAAGTGCCTACCTGTAGATTTTGGCCTGTAGCTCAGCCGCCACCTAGGGAAACCTACCAAACCTGTGCATTTCTGAAAACTAGAGTCCTAGGGGAATCCAAGATGGGGTGACTTGTGTGGCTCGGACCAGGTTCTGTTACCCAGAATCCTTTGCAAACCTCAACATTTGGCTAAAAAAACACATGATCCTCACATTTCTGTGGCAGAAAGTTCTGGAATCTGAGAGGAGCCACAAAAATCCTTCCACCCAGCGTTCCCCAACGTCTCCCGATAAAAATGATACCTCACTTGTGTGGGTAGGCCTAGCGCCCGCGACAGAAAACTCCCCAAAGCGCAACGTGGACACAGCCAAATTTTTGAAGGAAAACAGAGGTGTTTTTTGCAAAGTGCCTACCTTTAGATTTTGGCCTGTAGCTCAGCCGCCACCTAGGGAAACCTACCAAACCTGTGCATTTCTGAAAACTAGAGACCTAGGGGAATCCAAGATGGGGTATCTTGTGTGGCTTGGACCAGGTTCTGTTACCCAGAATCCTTTGCAAACCTCAAAATGTGGCTAAAAAAACACATGTTCCTCACATTTCTGTGGCAGAAAGTTCTGAAATCTGAGAGGAGCCACAAATTTCCTTCCACCCAGCATTCCCCCACAGCTCCCGATAAAAATGATACCTCACTTGTGTGGGTAGGCCTAGCGCCCGCGACAGGAAACGCCCCAAAGCGCAACGTGGACACAACCAAATTTTTGAAGGAAAACAGAGGTGTTTTTTGCAGAGTGCCTACCTGTAGAGTTTGGCCTGTAGCTCAGCCGCCACCTAGGGAAACCTACCAAACCTATGCATTTCTGAAAACTAGAGACCTAGGGGAATCCAAGATGGGGTGACTTGTGTGGCTCGGACCAGGTTCTGTTACCCAGAATCCTTTGCAAACCTCAAAATTTGGCTAAAAAAACACATGTTCCTCACATTTCTGTGGCAGAAAGTTCTGGAATCTGAGAGGAGCCACAAAATTCCTTCCACCCAGCGTTCACCCACGTCTCCCGATAAAAATTATACCTCACTTGTGTGGGTAGGCCTAGCGCCCGCGACAGGAAACGCCCCAAAGCGCAATGTGGACACAGCCAAATTTTTGAAGAAAAACAGAGGTGTTTTTTGCAAAGTGCCTACCTGTAGATTTTGGCCTGTAGCTCAGCCGCCACCTAGGGAAACCTACCAAACCTGTGCATTTCTGAAAACTAGAGACCTAGGGGAATCCAAGATGGGGTGTCTTGTGTGGCTCGGACCAGGTTCTGTTACCCAGAATCCTTTGCAAACCTCAAAATGTGGCTAAAAAAACACATGTTCCTCACATTTGTGTGGCAGAAAGTTCTGAAATCTGAGAGGAGCCACAAATTTCCTTCCACCCAGCGTTCCCCCACATCTCCCGATAAAAATGATACCTCACTTGTGTGAGTCGGCCTAGCGCCCGCGACAGGAAACGCCCCAAAGCGCAACGTGGACACAGCCAAATTTTTGAAGGAAAACAGAGGTGTTTTTTGCAAAGTGCATACCTGTAGATTTTGGCCTGTAGCTCAGCCGCCACCTAGGGAAACCTACCAAACCTGTGCATTTCTGAAAAGTAGAGACCTAGGGGAATCCAAGATGGGGTGACTTGTGTGGCTCGGACCAGGTTCTGTTACCCAGAATCCTTTGCAAACCTCAAAATTTGGCTAAAAAACACATGTTCCTCACATTTCTGTGGCAGAAAGTTCTGGAATCTGAGAGGAGCCACAAATTTCCTTCCACCCAGCGTTCCCCCATGTCTCCCGATACAAATGATACCTCACTTGTGTGGGTAGGCCTACGGCCCGCGACAGGAAACGCCCCAAAGCGCAACGTGGACACAGCCAAATTTTTGAAGGAAAACAGTGGTGTTTTTTGCAAAGTGCCTACCTGTAGATTTTGGCCTGTAGCTCAGCCGCCACCTAGGGAAACCTACCAAACCTGTGCATTTCTGAAAACTAGAGACCTAGGGGAATCCAAGATGGGGTGACTTGTGTGGCTCGGACCAGGTTCTGTTACCCAGAATCCTTTGCAAACCTCAAAATTTGGCTAAAAAAACACATGTTCCTCACATTTCTGTGGCAGAAAGTTCTGGAATCTGAGAGGAGCCACAAATTTCCTTCCTCCCAGCGTTCCCCCACGTCTCCCGATAAAAATGATACCTCACTTGTGTGGGTAGGCCTAGCGCCCGCGACAGGAAACGCCCCAAAGCGCAACGTGGACACAGCCAAATTTTTGAATGAAAACAGAGGTGTTTTTTGCAAAGTGCCTACCTTTAGATTTTGGCCTGTAGCTCAGCCGCCACCTAGGGAAACCTACCAAACCTGTGCATTTCTGAAAACTAGAGACCTAGGGGAATCCAAGATGGGGTGACTTGTGTGGCTCGGACCAGGTTCTGTTACCCAGAATCCTTTGCAAACCTCAAAATTTGGCTAAAAAAACACATGATCCTCACATTTCTGTGGCAGAAAGTTCTGGAATCTGAGAGGAGCCACAAAAATCCTTCCACCCAGCGTTCCCCAACGTCTCCCGATAAAAATGATACCTCACTTGTGTGGGTAGGCCTAGCGCCCGCGACAGAAAACTCCCCAAAGCGCAACGTGGACACAGCCAAATTTTTGAAGGAAAACAGAGGTGTTTTTTGCAAAGTGCCTACCTTTAGATTTTGGCCTGTAGCTCAGCCGCCACCTAGGGAAACCTACCAAACCTGTGCATTTCTGAAAACTAGAGACCTAGGGGAATCCAAGATGGGGTATCTTGTGTGGCTTGGACCAGGTTCTGTTACCCAGAATCCTTTGCAAACCTCAAAATGTGGCTAAAAAAACACATGTTCCTCACATTTCTGTGGCAGAAAGTTCTGAAATCTGAGAGGAGCCACAAATTTCCTTCCACCCAGCATTCCCCCACAGCTCCCGATAAAAATGATACCTCACTTGTGTGGGTAGGCCTAGCGCCCGCGACAGGAAACGCCCCAAAGCGCAACGTGGACACAACCAAATTTTTGAAGGAAAACAGAGGTGTTTTTTGCAGAGTGCCTACCTGTAGAGTTTGGCCTGTAGCTCAGCCGCCACCTAGGGAAACCTACCAAACCTATGCATTTCTGAAAACTAGAGACCTAGGGGAATCCAAGATGGGGTGACTTGTGTGGCTCGGACCAGGTTCTGTTACCCAGAATCCTTTGCAAACCTCAAAATTTGGCTAAAAAAACACATGTTCCTCACATTTCTGTGGCAGAAAGTTCTGGAATCTGAGAGGAGCCACAAAATTCCTTCCACCCAGCGTTCACCCACATCTCCCGATAAAAATGATACCTCACTTGTGTGAGTCGGCCTAGCGCCCGCGACAGGAAACGCCCCAAAGCGCAACGTGGACACAGCCAAATTTTTGAAGGAAAACAGAGGTGTTTTTTGCAAAGTGCATACCTGTAGATTTTGGCCTGTAGCTCAGCCGCCACCTAGGGAAACCTACCAAACCTGTGCATTTCTGAAAAGTAGAGACCTAGGGGAATCCAAGATGGGGTGACTTGTGTGGCTCGGACCAGGTTCTGTTACCCAGAATCCTTTGCAAACCTCAAAATTTGGCTAAAAAACACATGTTCCTCACATTTCTGTGGCAGAAAGTTCTGGAATCTGAGAGGAGCCACAAATTTCCTTCCACCCAGCGTTCCCCCATGTCTCCCGATACAAATGATACCTCACTTGTGTGGGTAGGCCTACGGCCCGCGACAGGAAACGCCCCAAAGCGCAACGTGGACACAGCCAAATTTTTGAAGGAAAACAGTGGTGTTTTTTGCAAAGTGCCTACCTGTAGATTTTGGCCTGTAGCTCAGCCGCCACCTAGGGAAACCTACCAAACCTGTGCATTTCTGAAAACTAGAGACCTAGGGGAATCCAAGATGGGGTGACTTGTGTGGCTCGGACCAGGTTCTGTTACCCAGAATACTTTGCAAACCTCAAAATTTGGCTAAAAAAACACATGTTCCTCACATTTCTGTGGCAGAAAGTTCTGGAATCTGAGAGGAGCCACAAATTTCCTTCCTCCCAGCGTTCCCCCACGTCTCCCGATAAAAATGATACCTCACTTGTGTGGGTAGGCCTAGCGCCCGCGACAGGAAACGCCCCAAAGCGCAACGTGGACACAGCCAAATTTTTGAATGAAAACAGAGGTGTTTTTTGCAAAGTGCCTACCTTTAGATTTTGGCCTGTAGCTCAGCCGCCACCTAGGGAAACCTACCAAACCTGTGCATTTCTGAAAACTAGAGACCTAGGGGAATCCAAGATGGGGTGACTTGTGTGGCTCGGACCAGGTTCTGTTACCCAGAATCCTTTGCAAACCTCAAAATTTGGCTAAAAAAACACATGTTCCTCACATTTCTGTGGCAGAAAGTTCTGGAATCTGAAGGGAGCCACAAATGTCCTTCCACCCAGCATTCCCCCACGTCTCCCGATAAAAATGATACCTCACTTGTGTGGGTAGGCCTAGCGCCCGCGACAGGAAACGCCCCAAAGCGCAACGTGGACACAGCCAAATTTTTGAAGTAAAACAGAGGTGTTTTTTGCAAAGTGCCTACCTGTAGATTTTGGCCTGTAGCTCAGCCGCCACCTAGGGAAACCTACCAAACCTGTGCATTTCTGAAAACTAGAGACCTAGGGGAATCCAGGATGGGGTGACTTGTGTGGCTCGGACCAGGTTCTGTTACCCAGAATCCTTTGCAAACCTCAGAATTTGGCTAAAAAAACACATGTTCCTCACATTTCTGTGGCAGAAAGTACTGGAATCTGAGAGGAGCCACAAATTTCCTTCCACCCAGCGTTCCCCCACGTCTCCCGATAAAAATGATACCTCACTTGTGTGGGTAGGCCTAGCGCCCGCGACAGGAAACGCCCCAAAGCTCAACGAGGACACAGCCAAATTTTTGAAGGAAAACAGAGGTGTTTTTTGCAAAGTGCCTACCTGTAGATTTTGGCCTGTAGCTCAGCCGCCACCTAGGGAAACCTACCAAACCTGTGCATTTCTGAAAAGTAGAGACCTAGGGGAATCCAAGATGGGGTGACTTGTGTGGCTCGGACCAGGTTCTGTTACCCAGAATCCTTTGCAAACCTCAGAATTTGGCTAAAAAAACACATGTTCCTCACATTTCTGTGGCAGAAAGTTCTGGAATCTGAGAGGAGCTACAAATTTCCTTCCACCCAGCTTTCCCCCAAGTCTCCCGATAAAAATGATACCTCACTTGTGTGAGTAGGCCTAGCGCCCGCGACAGGAAACGCCCCAAAGCGCAACGTGGACACAGCCAAATTTTTGAAGGAAAACAGAGGTGTTTTTTGCAAAGTGCCTACCTGTAGATTTTGGCCTGTAGCTCAGCCGCCACCTAGGGAAACCTACCAAACCTGTGCATTTCTGAAAACTAGAGACCTAGGGGAATCCAAGATGGGGTGACTTGTGTGGCTCGGACCAGGTTCTGTTACCCAGAATCCATTGCAAACCTCCAAATGTGGCTAAAAAAACACATGAACCTCACATTTCTGTGGCAGAAAGTTCTGGAATCTGAGAGGAGCCACAAATTTCCTTCCACCCAGCGTTCCCCTACGTCTCCCGATAAAAATGATACCTCACTTGTGTGGGTAGGCCTAGCGCCCGCGACAGGAAACGCCCCAAAGCGCAACGTGGACACAGCCAAATTTTTGAAGGAAAACAGAGGTGTTTTTTGCAAAGTGCCTACCTGTAGATTTTGGCCTGTAGCTCAGCCGCCACCTAGGGAAACCTACCAAAACTGTGCATTTCTGAAAACTAGAGACCTAGGGGAATCCAAGATGGGGTGACTTGTGTGGCTCGGACCAGGTTCTGTTTCCCAGAATCCTTTGCAAACCTCAAAATTTGGCTAAAAAAACACATGTTCCTCACATTTCTGTGGCAGAAAGTTCTGGAATCTGAGACTAGCCACACAATTCCTTCCACCCAGCGTTCCCCCACGTCTCCCGATAAAAATGATACCTCACTTGTGTGGGTAGGCCTAGCGCCCG
>NW_027150237.1:0-56102 GCF_031143425.1 Pleurodeles waltl
CACATTTTTGACAAAAACTATGAATGTTCACTTTTTCACTATTTGGATCAAAAAAGTTTACCTTTCCATCCAATAAGTCGAAATGTCCCATTCTGACATGGGAAGCGGAGCACATGTCAACTTAGGCAAAAGTTGAATACTTTTCTAAGTCCCATCTCATAATGAGATGGGACTTAGAAAAAAATTCAACTTTTGTAAAAAGTCAAAGGATCTTCCAAGTCCCTTGTCAGAATGGGAGTTTATCACTTCTTTGCAGAAGAAAATTTAATTTGGATGCTTTCACTTTTTGGACGATAAATGTTGACATTTTTTCTAAGTCCCCATTCAGAGTGGGAGTTTGCGACTTTTTTGAAGAAATGTATTCAATTTGGATTTTTTCACTTTTTGGATGAAAAAGTAGAAATTTTTTCTAAGTGCCCACTCAGAATGGGACTTTGTCACTTTTTTGAAGAAAAAAATTGAAATTTGATTTTTTCACTTTTGGGACTCAAAAAGATGAAATTTGGATTTTTTCACTTTTTGGATGAAAAAAGTTGAAATTTTTTCTAAGTGCCCACTCAGAATGGGACTTTGTCACTTTTTTGAAGAAAAAAATTGAAATTTGATTTTTTCACTTTTGGGACTAAAAAGATGAAATTTGGATTGTTTTCACCTTTTGGATGAAAAATGTGAAATTGTTTCAAATCCCTACTCAGAATGGGACTTTGTGACATTTTTGACAAAAACTATGAATTTTCACTTTTTCACTATTTGGATCAAAAAAGTTTATCTTTCCATCCAATAAGTCGAAATGTCCCATTCTGACATGGGAAGCGGAACACATGTCAACTTAGACAAAAGTTGAATATTTTTCTAAGTCCCATCTCATAATGAGATGGGACTTAGAAAAAAATTCAACTTTTGTAAAAAGTCAAAAGAACTTCTAAGGCCCTTGTCAGAATGGGAGTTTATCACTTCTTTGCAGAAGAAAATTAAATTTGGATGCTTTCCCTTTTTGGACTATAAATGTTGAAATTTTTTCTAAGTCCCCATTCAGAGTGGGACTTTGCGACTTTTTTGAAGAAATGTATTCAATTTGGATTTTTTCACTTTTTGGATGAAAAAGAAGAAATTTTTTGTAGGTGCCCACTCAGAATGGGACTTTGTCACTTTTTTGAAGAAAAAAAATGAAATTTGATTTTTTCACTTTTGGGACTAAAAAAGATGAAATTTGGATTTTTTCACTTTTTGGATGAAAAAAGTTGAAATGTTTTCTAAGTGCCCACTCAGAATGGGACTTTGTCACTTTTTTGAAGAAAAAAATTGAAATTTCATTTTTTCACTTTTGGGACTCAAAAAGGTGAAATTAGGATTTTTTCACTTTTTGGATGAAAAAAGTTGAAATGTTTTCTAAGTGACCACTCAGAATGGGACTTTGTCACTTCTTTTGAAGAAAAATATTGAAATGTGTTTTTTCACTTTTGGGACAAAAAAGATGAAATTTTGATTCTTTTCATCTTTTGGATGAAAAATGTGAAATTTTTCAAATCCCTACTCAGAATGGGACTTTGTCACATTTTTGACAAAAACTATGAATGTTCACTTTTTCACTATTTGGATCAAAAAAGTTTACCTTTCCATCCAATAAGTCGAAATGTCCCATTCTGACATGGGAAGCGGAACACAGGTCAACTTAGACAAAAGTCGAATGTTTTTCTAAGTCCCATGTCATAATGAGATGGGACTTAGAAAAAAATTCAACTTTTGTAAAAAGTCAAAAGAACTTCTAAGGTCCTTGTCAGAATGGGAGTTTATCACTTCTTTGAAGAAGAAAATTAAATTTGGATGCTTTCACTTTTTGGACGATAAATGTTGAAATTTTTTCTAAGTCCCCATTCAGAGTGGGACTTTGCGACTTTTTTGAAGAAATGTATTCAATTTGGATTTTTTCACTTTTTGGATGAAAAAGTAGAATTTTTTTCTAAGTGCCCACTCAGAATGGGACTTTGTCACTTTTTTGAATAAAAAAATTGAAATTTGATTTTTTCACTTTTGGGACTAAAAAAGATGAAATTTGGATTTTTTCACTTTTTGGATGAAAAAAGTTGAAATTTTTTCTAAGTGCCCACTCAGAATGGGACTTTGTCACATTTTTGACAAAAACTATGAATTTTCACTTTTTCACTATTTGGATGAAAAAAGTTTATCTTTCCATCCAATAAGTCGAAATGTCCCATTCTGACATGGGAAGCGGAACACAGGTCAACTGAGACAAAAGTTGAATGTTTTTCTAAGTCCCATGTCATAATGAGATGGGACTTAGAAAAAAATTCAACTTTTGTAAAAAGTCAAAAGAACTTCTAAGGTCCTTGTCAGAATGGGAGTTTATCACTTCTTTCCAGAAGAAAATTAAATTTGCATGCTTTCCCATTTTGGACTATAAATGTTGAAATTTTTTCTAAGTCCCCATTCAGAGTGGGACTTTGCGACTTTTTTGAAGAAATGTATTCAATTTGGATTTTTTCACTTTTTGGATGAAAAAGAAGAAATTTTTTGTAAGTCCCCACTCAGAATGGGACTTTGTCACTTTTTTGAAGAAAAAAAATGAAATTTGATTTTTTTCACTTTTGGGACTAAAAAAGATGAAATTTGGATTTTTTCACTTTTTGGATGAAAAAAGTTGAAATTTTTTCTAAGTGCCCACTCAGAATGGGACTTTGTCACTTTTTTGAAGAAAAAAATTGAAATTTGATTTTTTCACTTTTGGGACTCAAAAAGATGAAATTTGGATTTTTTCACTTTTTGGATGAAAAAAGTTGAAATTTTTTCTAAGTGCCCACTCAGAATGGGACTTTGTCACTTTTTTGAAGAAAAAAATTGAAATTTGATTTTTTCACTTTTGGGACTAAAAAGATGAAATTTGGATTGTTTTCACCTTTTGGATGAAAAATGTGAAATTGTTTCAAATCCCTACTCAGAATGGGACTTTGTGACATTTTTGACAAAAACTATGAATTTTCACTTTTTCACTATTTGGATCAAAAAAGTTTTCTTTCCATCCAATAAGTCGAAATGTCCCATTCTGACATGGGAAGCGGAACACATGTCAACTTAGACAAAAGTTGAATATTTTTCTAAGTCCCATCTCATAATGAGATGGGACTTAGAAAAAAATTCAACTTTTGTAAAAAGTCAAAAGAACTTCTAAGGCCCTTGTCAGAATGGGAGTTTATCACTTCTTTGCAGAAGAAAATTAAATTTGGATGCTTTCCCTTTTTGGACTATAAATGTTGAAATTTTTTCTAAGTCCCCATTCAGAGTGGGACTTTGCGACTTTTTTGAAGAAATGTATTCAATTTGGATTTTTTCACTTTTTGGATGAAAAAGAAGAAATTTTTTGTAGGTGCCCACTCAGAATGGGACTTTGTCACTTTTTTGAAGAAAAAAATTGAAATTTCATTTTTTCACTTTTGGGACTCAAAAAGATGAAATTAGGATTTTTTCACTTTTTGGATGAAAAAAGTTGAAATGTTTTCTAAGTGACCACTCAGAATGGGACTTTGTCACTTCTTTTGAAGAAAAATATTGAAATGTGTTTTTTCACTTTTGGGACAAAAAAGATGAAATTTGGATTTTTTTCATCTTTTGGATGAAAAATGTGAAATTTTTCAAATCCCTACTCAGAATGGGACTTTGTCACATTTTTGACAAAAACTATGAATGTTCACTTTTTCACTATTTGGATCAAAAAAGTTTACCTTTCCATCCAATAAGTCGAAATGTCCCATTCTGACATGGGAAGCGGAACACAGGTCAACTTAGACAAAAGTTGAATGTTTTTCTAAGTCCCATGTCATAATGAGATGGGACTTAGAAAAAAATTCAACTTTTGTAAAAAGTCAAAAGAACTTCTAAGGTCCTTGTCAGAATGGGAGTTTATCACTTCTTTGAAGAAGAAAATTAAATTTGGATGCTTTCACTTTTTGGACGATAAATGTTGAAATTTTTTCTAAGTCCCCATTCAGAGTGGGACTTTGCGACTTTTTTGAAGAAATGTATTCAATTTGGATTTTTTCACTTTTTGGATGAAAAAGTAGAATTTTTTTCTAAGTGCCCACTCAGAATGGGACTTTGTCACTTTTTTGAATAAAAAAATTGAAATTTGATTTTTTCACTTTTGGGACTAAAAAAGATGAAATTTGGATTTTTTCACTTTTTGGATGAAAAAAGTTGAAATGTTTTCTAAGTGCCCACTCAGAATGGGACTTTGTCACTTTTTTGAAGAAAAAAATTCAAATTTCATTTTTTCACTTTTGGGACTCAAAAAGATGAAATTAGGATTTTTTCACTTTTTGGATGAAAAAAGTTGAAATGTTTTCTAAGTGACCACTCAGAATGGGACTTTGTCACTTTTTTTGAAGAATTATATTGAAATTTGTTTTTTCACTTTTGGGACAAAAAAGATGAAATTTGGATTTTTTTCATCTTTTGGATGAAAAATGTGAAATTTTTCAAATCCCTACTCAGAATGGGACTTTGTCACATTTTTGACAAAAACTATGAATGTTCACTTTTTCACTATTTGGATCTAAAAAGTTTACCTTTCCATCCAATAAGTCGAAATGTCCCATTCTGACATGGGAGGCGGAACACAGGTCAACTTAGACAAAAGTTGAATGTTTTTCTAAGTCCCATGTCATAATGAGATGGGACTTAGAAAAAAATTCAACTTTTGTAAAAAGTCAAAAGAACTTCTAAGGTCCTTGTCAGAATGGGAGTTTATCACTTCTTTGAAGAAGAAAATTAAATTTGGATGCTTTCACTTTTTGGACGATAAATGTTGAAATTTTTTCTAAGTCCCCATTCAGAGTGGGACTTTGCGACTTTTTTGAAGAAATGTATTCAATTTGGATTTTTTCACTTTTTGGATGAAAAAGTAGAATTTTTTTCTAAGTGCCCACTCAGAATGGGACTTTGTCACTTTTTTGAATAAAAAAAATGAAATTTGATTTTTTCACTTTTGGGACTAAAAAAGATGAAATTTGGATTTTTTCACTTTTTGGATGAAAAAAGTTGAAATTTTTTCTAAGTGCCCACTCAGAATGGGACTTTGTCACATTTTTGACAAAAACTATGAATTTTCACTTTTTCACTATTCGGATCAAAAAAGTTTATCTTTCCATCCAATAAGTCGAAATGTCCCATTCTGACATGGGAAGCGGAACACAGGTCAACTTAGACAAAAGTTGAATGTTTTTCTAAGTCCCATGTCATAATGAGATGGGACTTAGAAAAAAATTCAACTTTTGTAAAAAGTCAAAAGAACTTCTAAGGTCCTTGTCAGAATGGGCGTTTATCACTTCTTTCCAGAAGAAAATTAAATGTGCATGCTTTCCCATTTTGGACTATAAATGTTGAAATTTTTTCTAAGTCCCCATTCAGAGTGGGACTTTGCGACTTTTTTGAAGAAATGTATTCAATTTGGATTTTTTCACTTTTTGGATGAAAAAGAAGAAATTTTTTGTAAGTGACATGGGAAGCGGAACACATGTCAACTTAGACAAAAGTTGAATATTTTTCTAATCCCATCTCATAATGAGATGGGACTTAGAAAAAATTCAACTTTTGTAAAAAGTCAAAAGAGCTTCCAAGTCCCTTGTCAGAATGGGAATTTGTCACTTATTAGAAGAAGAAAATTAAATTTCGATGTTTTCACTTTTTGGACGATAAATGTTGAAATTTTTTCTAAGTCCCCATTCAGAATGGGACTTTGTGACTTTTTTGAAGAAATGTATTGAATTTGGATTTTTTCACTTTTTGGATGAAAAAGTAGAAATTTTTTCTAAGTGGCCACTCAGAATGGGACTTTGTCACTTATTAGAAGAAGAAAATTACATTTGGATGTTTTCACTTTTTGGACGATAAATGTTGAAATTTTTTCTAAGTCCCCATTCAGAGTGGGACTTTGCGACTTTTTTGAAGAAATGTATTCAATTTGGATTTTTTCACTTTTTGGATGAAAAAGTAGACATTTTTTCTAAGTGCCCACTCAGAATGGGACTTTGTCACTTTTTTGAATAAAAAAATTGAAATTTGATTTTTTTCACTTTTGGGACTAAAAAAGATGAAATTTTGATTTTTTCACTTTTTGGATGAAAAAAGTTGAAATTTTTTCTAAGTGCCCACTCAGAATGGGACTTTGTCACTTTTTTGAAGAAAAATATTGAAATTTGTTTTTTTCACTTTTGGGACTAAAAAAGATGAAATTCTGATTTTTTTCACCTTTTGGATGGAAAATTGGATTTTTTCTTCAAATCCCCACTCAGAATGGGACTTTGTCACATTTTTGACAAAAACTATGAATTTGCACTTTTTCACTATTTGGATCAAAAAAGTTTATTTCCCTCCAATAAGTCAAAATGTCCCATTCTGACATGGGAAGCGGAACACATGTCAACTTAGACAAAAGTTGAATATTTTTCTAAGTCCCATCTCATAATGAGATGGGACTTAGAAAAAACTTCAGCTTTTGAAAAAAGTCAAAAGTGCTTCCAAGTCCCTTGTCAGAATGGGAATTTGCCACTTCTTTGAAGAAGAAATTCAGCATGGGACTTTGTGACTTTTTCGAAGAAAAAAATTGAATTTCGATTTTTTCACTTTTTGGATGAAAAAAGTTGAAATTTTTTCTAAGTTTCCACTCAGAATGGGACTTTGTCACTTTTTTGAAGAAAAATATAGAAATTTGTTTTTTCACTTTTGGGACTAAAAAGATGACATTTGGATTTTTTTCACCTTTTGGATGAAAAATGTGAATGTTTTTCAAATCCCTACTCAGAATGGGACTTTGTCACATTTTTGACAAAAACTATGAATTTGCACTTTTTCACTATTTGGATCGAAAAAGTTTAGCTTTCCATCCAACAAGTCAAAATGTCCCATTCTGACATGGGAAGCGGAACACATGTCAACTTAGACAAAAGTTGATTATTTTTCTAAGTCCCATCTCATAATGAGATCGGACTTAGAAAAAAATTCAACTTTTGTAAAAAGTCAAAAGAGCTTCCAAGTCCCTTATCAGAATGGGAATTTATCACTTCTTTGAAGAAGAAAATTAAATTTGGATGCTTTCCCTTTTTGGACGATAAATGTTGAAATTTTTTCTAAGTCCCCATTCAGAGTGGGACTTTGCGACTTTTTTGAAGAAATGTATTCAATTTGGATTTTTTCACTTTTTGGATGAAAAAGTAGAAATGTTTTCTAAGTGCCCACTCAGAATGGGACTTTGTCACTTCTTTTGAAGAAAAATATTGAAATGTGTTTTTTCACTTTTGGGACAAAAAAGATGAAATTTGGATTTTTTTCATCTTTTGGATGAAAAATGTGAAATTTTTCAAATCCCTACTCAGAATGGGACTTTGTCACATTTTTGACAAAAACTATGAATGTTCACTTTTTCACTATTTGGATCAAAAAAGTTTACCTTTCCATCCAATAAGTCGAAATGTCCCATTCTGACATGGGAAGCGGAACACAGGTCAACTTAGACAAAAGTTGAATGTTTTTCTAAGTCCCATGTCATAATGAGATGGGACTTAGAAAAAAATTCAACTTTTGTAAAAAGTCAAAAGAACTTCTAAGGTCCTTGTCAGAATGGGAGTTTATCACTTCTTTGAAGAAGAAAATTAAATTTGGATGCTTTCACTTTTTGGACGATAAATGTTGAAATTTTTTCTAAGTCCCCATTCAGAGTGGGACTTTGCGACTTTTTTGAAGAAATGTATTCAATTTGGATTTTTTCACTTTTTGGATGAAAAAGTAGAATTTTTTTCTAAGTGCCCACTCAGAATGGGAATTTGTCACTTTTTTGAATAAAAAAATTGAAATTTGATTTTTTCACTTTTGGGACTAAAAAAGATGAAATTTGGATTTTTTCACTTTTTGGATGAAAAAAGTTGAAATGTTTTCTAAGTGCCCACTCAGAATGGGACTTTGTCACTTTTTTGAAGAAAAAAATTCAAATTTCATTTTTTCACTTTTGGGACTCAAAAAGATGAAATTAGGATTTTTTCACTTTTTGGATGAAAAAAGTTGAAATGTTTTCTAAGTGACCACTCAGAATGGGACTTTGTCACTTTTTTTGAAGAATAATATTGAAATTTGTTTTTTCACTTTTGGGACAAAAAAGATGAAATTTGGTTTTTTTTCATCTTTTGGATGAAAAATGTGAAATTTTTCAAATCCCTACTCAGAATGGGACTTTGTCACATTTTTGACAAAAACTATGAATGTTCACTTTTTCACTATTTGGATCTAAAAAGTTTACCTTTCCATCCAATAAGTCGAAATGTCCCATTCTGACATGGGAGGCGGAACACAGGTCAACTTAGACAAAAGTTGAATGTTTTTCTAAGTCCCATGTCATAATGAGATGGGACTTAGAAAAAAATTCAACTTTTGTAAAAAGTCAAAAGAACTTCTAAGGTCCTTGTCAGAATGGGAGTTTATCACTTCTTTGAAGAAGAAAATTAAATTTGGATGCTTTCACTTTTTGGACGATAAATGTTGAAATTTTTTCTAAGTCCCCATTCAGAGTGGGACTTTGCGACTTTTTTGAAGAAATGTATTCAATTTGGATTTTTTCACTTTTTGGATGAAAAAGTAGAATTTTTTTCTAAGTGCCCACTCAGAATGGGACTTTGTCACTTTTTTGAATAAAAAAATTGAAATTTGATTTTTTCACTTTTGGGACTAAAAAAGATGAAATTTGGATTTTTTCACTTTTTGGATGAAAAAAGTTGAAATTTTTTCTAAGTGCCCACTCAGAATGGGACTTTGTCACATTTTTGACAAAAACTATGAATTTTCACTTTTTCACTATTCGGATCAAAAAAGTTTATCTTTCCATCCAATAAGTCGAAATGTCCCATTCTGACATGGGAAGCGGAACACATGTCAACTTAGACAAAAGTTGAATATTTTTCTAAGTCCCATCTCATAATGAGATGGGACTTAGACAAAATTCAACTTTTGTAAAAAGTCAAAAGAACTTCCAAGTCCCTTGTCAGAATGGGAGTTTATCACTTCTTTCCAGAAGAAAATTAAATTTGGATGCTTTCACTTTTTGGACGATAAATGTTGAAATTTTTTCTAAGTCCCCATTCAGAGTGGGACTTTGCGACTTTTTTGAAGAAATGTATTTAATTTGGATTTTTTCACTTTTTGGATGAAAAAGTTGAAATTTTTTCTAAGTGCCCACTCAGAATGGGACTTTGTCACTTGTTTGAAGAAAAAAATTGAAATTTGATTTTTTCACTTTTGGGACTCAAAAAGATGAAATTTTGATTTTTTCACTTTTTGGATGAAAAAAGTTGAAATTTTTTCTAAGTGCCCACTCAGAATGGGACTTTGTCACTTTTTTGAAGAAAAATATTGAAATTTGTTTTTTCACTTTTGGGACTAAAAAGATGACATTTGGATTTTTTTCACCTTTAGATGAAAAATGTGACATTTTTTCAAATCCCTACTCAGAATGGGACTTTGTCACATTTTTGACAAAAACTATGAATGTTCACTTTTTCACTATTTGGATCAAAAAAGTTTATCTTTCCATCCAATAACTCGAAATGTCCCATTCTGACATGGGAAGCGGAACACATGTCAACTTAGACAAAAGTTGAATATTTTTCTAAGTCCCATCTCTTAATGAGATGGGATTTAGAAAAAAATTCAACTTTTGTAAAAAGTCAAAAGAACTTCGAAGGCCCTTGTCAGAATGGGAGTTTATCACTTCTTTGCAGAAGAAAATTAAATTTGGATGCTTTCCCTTTTTTGACGATAAATGTTGAAATTTTTTCTGAGTCCCCATTCAGAGTGGGACTTTGCGACTTTTTTGAAGAAATGTATTCAATTTGGATTTTTTCACTTTTTGGATGAAAACGTAGATATTTTTTCTAAGTGCCCACTCAGAATGGGACATTGTCACTTTTTTGAAGAAAAAAATTGAAATTTGATTTTTTCACTTTTGGGACTAAAAAAGATGAAATTTGGATTTTGTCACTTTTTGGATGAAAAAAGTTGAAATGTTTTCTAAGTGCCCACTCAGAATGGGACTTTGTCACTTTTTTGAAGAAAAAAATTGAAATTTGATTTTTTCACTTTTGGGACTAAAAAAGATGAAATTTGGATTTTTTCACTTTTTGGAAGAAAAAAGTTGAAATTTTTTCTAAGTGCCCAGTCAGAATGGGACTTTGTCACTTTTTTGAAGAAAAATATTGAAATTTGTTTTTTCACTTTTGGGACTAAAAAGATGAAATGTGGATTTTTTTCACCTTTTGGAGGAAAAATGTGAAATTTTTCAAATCCCTACTCAGAATGGGACTTTGTCACATTTTTGACAAAAACTATGAATGTTCACTTTTTCACTATTTGGATCAAAAAAGTTTACCTTTCCATCCAATAAGTCGAAATGTCCCATTCTGACATGGGAAGCGGAGCACATGTCAACTTAGGCAAAAGTTGAATACTTTTCTAAGTCCCATCTCATAATGAGATGGGACTTAGAAAAAAATTCAACTTTTGTAAAAAGTCAAAGGATCTTCCAAGTCCCTTGTCAGAATGGGAGTTTATCACTTCTTTGCAGAAGAAAATTTAATTTGGATGCTTTCACTTTTTGGACGATAAATGTTGACATTTTTTCTAAGTCCCCATTCAGAGTGGGAGTTTGCGACTTTTTTGAAGAAATGTATTCAATTTGGATTTTTTCACTTTTTGGATGAAAAAGTAGAAATTTTTTCTAAGTGCCCACTCAGAATGGGACTTTGTCACTTTTTTGAAGAAAAAAATTGAAATTTGATTTTTTCACTTTTGGGACTCAAAAAGATGAAATTTGGATTTTTTCACTTTTTGGATGAAAAAAGTTGAAATTTTTTCTAAGTGCCCACTCAGAATGGGACTTTGTCACTTTTTTGAAGAAAAAAATTGAAATTTGATTTTTTCACTTTTGGGACTAAAAAGATGAAATTTGGATTGTTTTCACCTTTTGGATGAAAAATGTGAAATTGTTTCAAATCCCTACTCAGAATGGGACTTTGTGACATTTTTGACAAAAACTATGAATTTTCACTTTTTCACTATTTGGATCAAAAAAGTTTATCTTTCCATCCAATAAGTCGAAATGTCCCATTCTGACATGGGAAGCGGAACACATGTCAACTTAGACAAAAGTTGAATATTTTTCTAAGTCCCATCTCATAATGAGATGGGACTTAGAAAAAAATTCAACTTTTGTAAAAAGTCAAAAGAACTTCTAAGGCCCTTGTCAGAATGGGAGTTTATCACTTCTTTGCAGAAGAAAATTAAATTTGGATGCTTTCCCTTTTTGGACTATAAATGTTGAAATTTTTTCTAAGTCCCCATTCAGAGTGGGACTTTGCGACTTTTTTGAAGAAATGTATTCAATTTGGATTTTTTCACTTTTTGGATGAAAAAGAAGAAATTTTTTGTAGGTGCCCACTCAGAATGGGACTTTGTCACTTTTTTGAAGAAAAAAAATGAAATTTGATTTTTTCACTTTTGGGACTAAAAAAGATGAAATTTGGATTTTTTCACTTTTTGGATGAAAAAAGTTGAAATGTTTTCTAAGTGACCACTCAGAATGGGACTTTGTCACTTTTTTGAAGAAAAAAATTGAAATTTCATTTTTTCACTTTTGGGACTCAAAAAGGTGAAATTAGGATTTTTTCACTTTTTGGATGAAAAAAGTTGAAATGTTTTCTAAGTGACCACTCAGAATGGGACTTTGTCACTTCTTTTGAAGAAAAATATTGAAATGTGTTTTTTCACTTTTGGCACAAAAAAGATGAAATTTTGATTTTTTTCATCTTTTGGATGAAAAATGTGAAATTTTTTCAAATCCCTACTCAGAATGGGACTTTGTCACATTTTTGACAAAAACTATGAATGTTCACTTTTTCACTATTTGGATCAAAAAAGTTTACCTTTCCATCCAATAAGTCGAAATGTCCCATTCTGACATGGGAAGCGGAACACAGGTCAACTTAGACAAAAGTTGAATGTTTTTCTAAGTCCCATGTCATAATGAGATGGGACTTAGAAAAAAATTCAACTTTTGTAAAAAGTCAAAAGAACTTCTAAGGTCCTTGTCAGAATGGGAGTTTATCACTTCTTTGAAGAAGAAAATTAAATTTGGATGCTTTCACTTTTTGGACGATAAATGTTGAAATTTTTTCTAAGTCCCCATTCAGAGTGGGACTTTGCGACTTTTTTGAAGAAATGTATTCAATTTGGATTTTTTCACTTTTTGGATGAAAAAGTAGAATTTTTTTCTAAGTGCCCACTCAGAATGGGACTTTGTCACTTTTTTGAATAAAAAAATTGAAATTTGATTTTTTCACTTTTGGGACTAAAAAAGATGAAATTTGGATTTTTTCACTTTTTGGATGAAAAAAGTTGAAATTTTTTCTAAGTGCCCACTCAGAATGGGACTTTGTCACATTTTTGACAAAAACTATGAATTTTCACTTTTTCACTATTTGGATGAAAAAAGTTTATCTTTCCATCCAATAAGTCGAAATGTCCCATTCTGACATGGGAAGCGGAACACAGGTCAACTTAGACAAAAGTTGAATGTTTTTCTAAGTCCCATGTCATAATGAGATGGGACTTAGAAAAAAATACAACTTTTGTAAAAAGTCAAAAGAACTTCTAAGGTCCTTGTCAGAATGGGAGTTTATCACTTCTTTCCAGAAGAAAATTAAATTTGCATGCTTTCCCATTTTGGACTATAAATGTTGAAATTTTTTCTAAGTCCCCATTCAGAGTGGGACTTTGCGACTTTTTTGAAGAAATGTATTCAATTTGGATTTTTTCACTTTTTGGATGAAAAAGAAGAAATTTTTTGTAAGTCCCCACTCAGAATGGGACTTTGTCACTTTTTTGAAGAAAAAAAATGAAATTTGATTTTTTTCACTTTTGGGACTAAAAAAGATGAAATTTGGATTTTTTCACTTTTTGGATGAAAAAAGTTGAAATTTTTTCTAAGTGCCCACTCAGAATGGGACTTTGTCACTTTTTTGAAGAAAAAAATTGAAATTTGATTTTTTCACTTTTGGGACTCAAAAAGATGAAATTTGGATTTTTTCACTTTTTGGATGAAAAAAGTTGAAATTTTTTCTAAGTGCCCACTCAGAATGGGACTTTGTCACTTTTTTGAAGAAAAAAATTGAAATTTGATTTTTTCACTTTTGGGACTAAAAAGATGAAATTTGGATTGTTTTCACCTTTTGGATGAAAAATGTGAAATTGTTTCAAATCCCTACTCAGAATGGGACTTTGTGACATTTTTGACAAAAACTATGAATTTTCACTTTTTCACTATTTGGATCAAAAAAGTTTATCTTTCCATCCAATAAGTCGAAATGTCCCATTCTGACATGGGAAGCGGAACACATGTCAACTTAGACAAAAGTTGAATATTTTTCTAAGTCCCATCTCATAATGAGATGGGACTTAGAAAAAAATTCAACTTTTGTAAAAAGTCAAAAGAACTTCTAAGGCCCTTGTCAGAATGGGAGTTTATCACTTCTTTGCAGAAGAAAATTAAATTTGGATGCTTTCCCTTTTTGGACTATAAATGTTGAAATTTTTTCTAAGTCCCCATTCAGAGTGGGACTTTGCGACTTTTTTGAAGAAATGTATTCAATTTGGATTTTTTCACTTTTTGGATGAAAAAGAAGAAATTTTTTGTAGGTGCCCACTCAGAATGGGACTTTGTCACTTTTTTGAAGAAAAAAATTGAAATTTCATTTTTTCACTTTTGGGACTCAAAAAGATGAAATTAGGATTTTTTCACTTTTTGGATGAAAAAAGTTGAAATGTTTTCTAAGTGACCACTCAGAATGGGACTTTGTCACTTCTTTTGAAGAAAAATATTGAAATGTGTTTTTTCACTTTTGGGACAAAAAAGATGAAATTTTGATTTTTTTCATCTTTTGGATGAAAAATGTGAAATTTTTCAAATCCCTACTCAGAATGGGACTTTGTCACATTTTTGACAAAAACTATGAATGTTCACTTTTTCACTATTTGGATCAAAAAAGTTTACCTTTCCATCCAATAAGTCGAAATGTCCCATTCTGACATGGGAAGCGGAACACAGGTCAACTTAGACAAAAGTTGAATGTTTTTCTAAGTCCCATGTCATAATGAGATGGGACTTAGAAAAAAATTCAACTTTTGTAAAAAGTCAAAAGAACTTCTAAGGTCCTTGTCAGAATGGGAGTTTATCACTTCTTTGAAGAAGAAAATTAAATTTGGATGCTTTCACTTTTTGGACGATAAATGTTGAAATTTTTTCTAAGTCCCCATTCAGAGTGGGACTTTGCGACTTTTTTGAAGAAATGTATTCAATTTGGATTTTTTCACTTTTTGGATGAAAAAGTAGAATTTTTTTCTAAGTGCCCACTCAGAATGGGACTTTGTCACTTTTTTGAATAAAAAAAATGAAATTTGATTTTTTCACTTTTGGGACTAAAAAAGATGAAATTTGGATTTTTTCACTTTTTGGATGAAAAAAGTTGAAATTTTTTCTAAGTGCCCACTCAGAATGGGACTTTGTCACATTTTTGACAAAAACTATGAATTTTCACTTTTTCACTATTTGGATCAAAAAAGTTTATCTTTCCATCCAATAAGTCGAAATGTCCCATTCTGACATGGGAAGCGGAACACAGGTCAACTTAGACAAAAGTTGAATGTTTTTCTGAGTCCCATGTCATAATGAGATGGGACTTAGAAAAAAATTCAACTTTTGTAAAAAGTCAAAAGAACTTCTAAGGTCCTTGTCAGAATGGGAGTTTATCACTTCTTTCCAGAAGAAAATTTAATTTGCATGCTTTCCCATTTTGGACTATAAATGTTGAAATTTTTTCTAAGTCCCCATTCAGAGTGGGACTTTGCGACTTTTTTGAAGAAATGTATTCAATTTGGATTTTTTCACTTTTTGGATGAAAAAGAAGAAATTTTTTGTAAGTGCCCACTCAGAATGGGACTTTGTCACTTTTTTGAAGAAAAAAAATGAAATTTGATTTTTTCACTTTTGGGACTCAAAAAGATGAAATTAGGATTTTTTCACTTTTTGGATGAAAAAAGTTGAAATTTTTTCTAAGTGCCCACTCAGAATGGGACTTTGTCACTTTTTTGAAGAAAAATATTGAAATTAGTTTTTTCACTTTTGGGACTAAAAAGATGAAATTTGGATTTTTTTCACCTTTTGGATGAAAAATATGAATTTTTTTCAAATCCCTACTCAGAATGGGACTTTGCGACATTTTTGACAAAAACTATGAATTTTCACTTTTTCACTATTTGGATCAAAAAAGTTTATCTTTCCATCCAATAAGTCGAAATGTCCCATTCTGACATGGGAAGCGGAAGACATGTCAACTTAGACAAAAGTTGAATATTTTTCTAAGTCCCATCTCATAATGAGATGGGACTTAGAAAAAAATTCAACTTTTGTAAAAAGTCAAAAGAGCTTCCAAGTCCCTTATCAGAATGGGAATTTATCACTTCTTTGAAGAAGAAAATTAAATTTGGATGCTTTCCCTTTTTGGACGATAAATGTTGAAATTTTTTCAAAGTCCACATTCAGAGTGGGACTTTGCGACTTTTTTGAAGAAATGTATTCAATTTGGATTTTTTCACTTTTTGGATGAAAAAGTAGAATTTTTTTCTAAGTGCCCACTCAGAATGGGACTTTGTCACTTTTTTGAATAAAAAAATTGAAATTTGATTTTTTCACTTTTGGGACTAAAAAAGATGAAATTTGGATTTTTTCACTTTTTGGATGAAAAAAGTTGAAATTTTTTCTAAGTGCCCACTCAGAATGGGACTTTGTCACTTTTTTGAAGAAAAAAATTGAAATTTGATTTTTTCACTTTTGGGACTCAAAAAGATGAAATTTGGATTTTTTCACTTTTTGGATGAAAAAAGTTGAAATTTTTTCTAAGTGCCCACTCAGAATGGGACTTTGTCACTTTTTTGAAGAAAAAAATTGAAATTTGATTTTTTCACTTTTGGGACTAAAAAGATGAAATTTGGATTGTTTTCACCTTTTGGATGAAAAATGTGAAATTGTTTCAAATCCCTACTCAGAATGGGACTTTGTGACATTTTTGACAAAAACTATGAATTTTCACTTTTTCATTATTTGGATCAAAAAAGTTTATCTTTCCATCCAATAAGTCGAAATGTCCCATTCTGACATGGGAAGCGGAACACATGTCAACTTAGACAAAAGTTGAATATTTTTCTAAGTCCCATCTCATAATGAGATGGGACTTAGAAAAAAATTCAACTTTTGTAAAAAGTCAAAAGAACTTCTAAGGCCCTTGTCAGAATGGGAGTTTATCACTTCTTTGCAGAAGAAAATTAAATTTGGATGCTTTCCCTTTTTGGACTATAAATGTTGAAATTTTTTCTAAGTCCCCATTCAGAGTGGGACTTTGCGACTTTTTTGAAGAAATGTATTCAATTTGGATTTTTTCACTTTTTGGATGAAAAAGAAGAAATTCTTTGTAGGTGCCCACTCAGAATGGGACTTTGTCACTTTTTTGAAGAAAAAAATTGAAATTTCATTTTTTCACTTTTGGGACTCAAAAAGATGAAATTAGGATTTTTTCACTTTTTGGATGAAAAAAGTTGAAATGTTTTCTAAGTGACCACTCAGAATGGGACTTTGTCACTTCTTTTGAAGAAAAATATTGAAATGTGTTTTTTCACTTTTGGGACAAAAAAGATGAAATTTGGATTTTTTTCATCTTTTGGATGAAAAATGTGAAATTTTTCAAATCCCTACTCAGAATGGGACTTTGTCACATTTTTGACAAAAACTATGAATGTTCACTTTTTCACTATTTGGATCAAAAAAGTTTACCTTTCCATCCAATAAGTCGAAATGTCCCATTCTGACATGGGAAGCGGAACACAGGTCAACTTAGACAAAAGTTGAATGTTTTTCTAAGTCCCATGTCATAATGAGATGGGACTTAGAAAAAAATTCAACTTTTGTAAAAAGTCAAAAGAACTTCTAAGGTCCTTGTCAGAATGGGAGTTTATCACTTCTTTGAAGAAGAAAATTAAATTTGGATGCTTTCACTTTTTGGACGATAAATGTTGAAATTTTTTCTAAGTCCCCATTCAGAGTGGGACTTTGCGACTTTTTTGAAGAAATGTATTCAATTTGGATTTTTTCACTTTTTGGATGAAAAAGTAGAATTTTTTTCTAAGTGCCCACTCAGAATGGGACTTTGTCACTTTTTTGAATAAAAAAATTGAAATTTGATTTTTTCACTTTTGGGACTAAAAAAGATGAAATTTGGATTTTTTCACTTTTTGGATGAAAAAAGTTGAAATGTTTTCTAAGTGCCCACTCAGAATGGGACTTTGTCACTTTTTTGAAGAAAAAAATTCAAATTTCATTTTTTCACTTTTGGGACTCAAAAAGATGAAATTAGGATTTTTTCACTTTTTGGATGAAAAAAGTTGAAATGTTTTCTAAGTGACCACTCAGAATGGGACTTTGTCACTTTTTTTGAAGAATAATATTGAAATTTGTTTTTTCACTTTTGGGACAAAAAAGATGAAATTTGGATTTTTTTCATCTTTTGGATGAAAAATGTGAAATTTTTCAAATCCCTACTCAGAATGGGACTTTGTCACATTTTTGACAAAAACTATGAATGTTCACTTTTTCACTATTTGGATCTAAAAAGTTTACCTTTCCATCCAATAAGTCGAAATGTCCCATTCTGACATGGGAGGCGGAACACAGGTCAACTTAGACAAAAGTTGAATGTTTTTCTAAGTCCCATGTCATAATGAGATGGGACTTAGAAAAAAATTCAACTTTTGTAAAAAGTCAAAAGAACTTCTAAGGTCCTTCTCAGAATGGGAGTTTATCACTTCTTTGAAGAAGAAAATTAAATTTGGATGCTTTCACTTTTTGGACGATAAATGTTGAAATTTTTTCTAAGTCCCCATTCAGAGT
Source organism: Pleurodeles waltl (assembly GCF_031143425.1). Taxonomy (NCBI): domain Eukaryota; kingdom Metazoa; phylum Chordata; class Amphibia; order Caudata; family Salamandridae; genus Pleurodeles; species Pleurodeles waltl. The sequence continues at coordinate 18,047 of NW_027150237.1, forward strand.
GGGACTTTGCGACTTTTTTGAAGAAATGTATTCAATTTGGATTTTTTCACTTTTTGGATGAAAAAGTAGAATTTTTTTCTAAGTGCCCACTCAGAATGGGACTTTGTCACTTTTCTGAATAAAAAAATTGAAATTTGATTTTTTCACTTTTGGGACTAAAAAAGATGAAATTTGGATTTTTTCACTTTTTGGATGAAAAAAGTTGAAATTTTTTCTAAGTGCCCACTCAGAATGGGACTTTGTCACATTTTTGACAAAAACTATGAATTTTCACTTTTTCACTATTCGGATCAAAAAAGTTTATCTTTCCATCCAATAAGTCGAAATGTCCCATTCTGACATGGGAAGCGGAACACAGGTCAACTTAGACAAAAGTTGAATGTTTTTCTAAGTCCCATGTCATAATGAGATGGGACTTAGAAAAAAATTCAACTTTTGTAAAAAGTCAAAAGAACTTCTAAGGTCCTTGTCAGAATGGGCGTTTATCACTTCTTTCCAGAAGAAAATTAAATGTGCATGCTTTCCCATTTTGGACTATAAATGTTGAAATTTTTTCTAAGTCCCCATTCAGAGTGGGACTTTGCGACTTTTTTGAAGAAATGTATTCAATTTGGATTTTTTCACTTTTTGGATGAAAAAGAAGAAATTTTTTGTAGGTGCCCACTCAGAATGGGACTTTGTCACTTTTTTGAAGAAAAAAAATGAAATTTGATTTTTTCACTTTTGGGACTAAAAAAGATGAAATTTGGATTTTTTCACTTTTTGGATGAAAAAAGTTGAAATGTTTTCTAAGTGCCCACTCAGAATGGGACTTTGTCACTTTTTTGAAGAAAAAAATTGAAATTTCATTTTTTCACTTTTGGGACTCAAAAAGGTGAAATTAGGATTTTTTCACTTTTTGGATGAAAAAAGTTGAAATGTTTTCTAAGTGACCACTCAGAATGGGACTTTGTCACTTCTTTTGAAGAAAAATATTGAAATGTGTTTTTTCACTTTTGGGACAAAAAAGATGAAATTTTGATTCTTTTCATCTTTTGGATGAAAAATGTGAAATTTTTCAAATCCCTACTCAGAATGGGACTTTGTCACATTTTTGACAAAAACTATGAATGTTCACTTTTTCACTATTTGGATCAAAAAAGTTTACCTTTCCATCCAATAAGTCGAAATGTCCCATTCTGACATGGGAAGCGGAACACAGGTCAACTTAGACAAAAGTCGAATGTTTTTCTAAGTCCCATGTCATAATGAGATGGGACTTAGAAAAAAATTCAACTTTTGTAAAAAGTCAAAAGAACTTCTAAGGTCCTTGTCAGAATGGGAGTTTATCACTTCTTTGAAGAAGAAAATTAAATTTGGATGCTTTCACTTTTTGGACGATAAATGTTGAAATTTTTTCTAAGTCCCCATTCAGAGTGGGACTTTGCGACTTTTTTGAAGAAATGTATTCAATTTGGATTTTTTCACTTTTTGATGAAAAAGTAGAATTTTTTTCTAAGTGCCCACTCAGAATGGAACTTTGTCACTTTTTTGAATAAAAAAATTGAAATTTGATTTTTTCACTTTTGGGACTAAAAAGATGAAATTTGGATTTTTTCACTTTTTGGATGAAAAAAGTTGAAATTTTTTCTAAGTGCCCACTCAGAATGGGACTTTGTCACATTTTTGACAAAAACTATGAATTTTCACTTTTTCACTATTTGGATGAAAAAAGTTTATCTTTCCATCCAATAAGTCGAAATGTCCCATTCTGACATGGGAAGCGGAACACAGGTCAACTTAGACAAAAGTTGAATGTTTTTCTAAGTCCCATGTCATAATGAGATGGGACTTAGAAAAAAATTCAACTTTTGTAAAAAGTCAAAAGAACTTCTAAGGTCCTTGTCAGAATGGGAGTTTATCACTTCTTTCCAGAAGAAAATTAAATTTGCATGCTTTCCCATTTTGGACTATAAATGTTGAAATGTTTTCTAAGTCCCCATTCAGAGTGGGACTTTGCGACTTTTTTGAAGAAATGTATTCAATTTGGATTTTTTCACTTTTTGGATGAAAAAGAAGAAATTTTTTGTAAGTCCCCACTCAGAATGGGACTTTGTCACTTTTTTGAAGAAAAAAAATGAAATTTGATTTTTTTCACTTTTGGGACTAAAAAAGATGAAATTTGGATTTTTTCACTTTTTGGATGAAAAAAGTTGAAATTTTTTCTAAGTGCCCACTCAGAATGGGACTTTGTCACTTTTTTGAAGAAAAAAATTGAAATTTGATTTTTTCACTTTTGGGACTCAAAAAGATGAAATTTGGATTTTTTCACTTTTTGGATGAAAAAAGTTGAAATTTTTTCTAAGTGCCCACTCAGAATGGGACTTTGTCACTTTTTTGAAGAAAAAAATTGAAATTTGATTTTTTCACTTTTGGGACTAAAAAGATGAAATTTGGATTGTTTTCACCTTTTGGATGAAAAATGTGAAATTGTTTCAAATCCCTACTCAGAATGGGACTTTGTGACATTTTTGACAAAAACTATGAATTTTCACTTTTTCACTATTTGGATCAAAAAAGTTTATCTTTCCATCCAATAAGTCGAAATGTCCCATTCTGACATGGGAAGCGGAACACATGTCAACTTAGACAAAAGTTGAATATTTTTCTAAGTCCCATCTCATAATGAGATGGGACTTAGAAAAAAATTCAACTTTTGTAAAAAGTCAAAAGAACTTCTAAGGCCCTTGTCAGAATGGGAGTTTATCACTTCTTTGCAGAAGAAAATTAAATTTGGATGCTTTCCCTTTTTGGACTATAAATGTTGAAATTTTTTCTAAGTCCCCATTCAGAGTGGGACTTTGCGACTTTTTTGAAGAAATGTATTCAATTTGGATTTTTTCACTTTTTGGATGAAAAAGAAGAAATTTTTTGTAGGTGCCCACTCAGAATGGGACTTTGTCACTTTTTTGAAGAAAAAAATTGAAATTTCATTTTTTCACTTTTGGGACTCAAAAAGATGAAATTAGGATTTTTTCACTTTTTGGATGAAAAAAGTTGAAATGTTTTCTAAGTGACCACTCAGAATGGGACTTTGTCACTTCTTTTGAAGAAAAATATTGAAATGTGTTTTTTCACTTTTGGGACAAAAAAGATGAAATTTGGATTTTTTTCATCTTTTGGATGAAAAATGTGAAATTTTTCAAATCCCTACTCAGAATGGGACTTTGTCACATTTTTGACAAAAACTATGAATGTTCACTTTTTCACTATTTGGATCAAAAAAGTTTACCTTTCCATCCAATAAGTCGAAATGTCCCATTCTGACATGGGAAGCGGAACACAGGTCAACTTAGACAAAAGTTGAATGTTTTTCTAAGTCCCATGTCATAATGAGATGGGACTTAGAAAAAAATTCAACTTTTGTAAAAAGTCAAAAGAACTTCTAAGGTCCTTGTCAGAATGGGAGTTTATCACTTCTTTGAAGAAGAAAATTAAATTTGGATGCTTTCACTTTTTGGACGATAAATGTTGAAATTTTTTTCTAAGTCCCCATTCAGAGTGGGACTTTGCGACTTTTTTGAAGAAATGTATTCAATTTGGATTTTTTCACTTTTTGGATGAAAAAGTAGAATTTTTTTTCTAAGTGCCCACTCAGAATGGGACTTTGTCACTTTTTTGAATAAAAAAATTGAAATTTGATTTTTTCACTTTTGGGACTAAAAAAGATGAAATTTGGATTTTTTCACTTTTTGGATGAAAAAAGTTGAAATGTTTTCTAAGTGCCCACTCAGAATGGGACTTTGTCACTTTTTTGAAGAAAAAAATTCAAATTTCATTTTTTCACTTTTGGGACTCAAAAAGATGAAATTAGGATTTTTTCACTTTTTGGATGAAAAAAGTTGAAATGTTTTCTAAGTGACCACTCAGAATGGGACTTTGTCACTTTTTTGAAGAAAAAAAATGAAATTTGATTTTTTCACTTTTGGGACTAAAAAAGATGAAATTTGGATTTTTTCACTTTTGGATGAAAAAAGTTGAAATTTTTTCTAAGTGCCCACTCAGAATGGGACTTTGTCACATTTTTGACAAAAACTATGAATTTTCACTTTTTCACTATTCGGATCAAAAAAGTTTATCTTTCCATCCAATAAGTCGAAATGTCCCATTCTGACATGGGAAGCGGAACACAGGTCAACTTAGACAAAAGTTGAATGTTTTTCTAAGTCCCATGTCATAATGAGATGGGACTTAGAAAAAAATTCAACTTTTGTAAAAAGTCAAAAGAACTTCTAAGGTCCTTGTCAGAATGGGCGTTTATCACTTCTTTCCAGAAGAAAATTAAATGTGCATGCTTTCCCATTTTGGACTATAAATGTTGAAATTTTTTCTAAGTCCCCATTCAGAGTGGGACTTTGCGACTTTTTTGAAGAAATGTATTCAATTTGGATTTTTTCACTTTTTGGATGAAAAAGAAGAAATTTTTTGTAAGTGACATGGGAAGCGGAACACATGTCAACTTAGACAAAAGTTGAATATTTTTCTAATCCCATCTCATAATGAGATGGGACTTAGAAAAAATTCAACTTTTGTAAAAAGTCAAAAGAGCTTCCAAGTCCCTTGTCAGAATGGGAATTTGTCACTTATTAGAAGAAGAAAATTAAATTTCGATGTTTTCACTTTTTGGACGATAAATGTTGAAATTCTTTCTAAGTCCCCATTCAGAATGGGACTTTGTGACTTTTTTGAAGAAATGTATTGAATTTGGATTTTTTCACTTTTTGGATGAAAAAGTAGAAATTTTTTCTAAGTGGCCACTCAGAATGGGACTTTGTCACTTATTAGAAGAAGAAAATTACATTTGGATGTTTTCACTTTTTGGACGATAAATGTTGAAATTTTTTCTAAGTCCCCATTCAGAGTGGGACTTTGCGACTTTTTTGAAGAAATGTATTCAATTTGGATTTTTTCACTTTTTGGATGAAAAAGTAGACATTTTTTCTAAGTGCCCACTCAGAATGGGACTTTGTCACTTTTTTGAATAAAAAAATTGAAATTTGATTTTTTTCACTTTTGGGACTAAAAAAGATGAAATTTTGATTTTTTCACTTTTTGGATGAAAAAAGTTGAAATTTTTTCTAAGTGCCCACTCAGAATGGGACTTTGTCACTTTTTTGAAGAAAAATATTGAAATTTGTTTTTTTCACTTTTGGGACTAAAAAAGATGAAATTCTGATTTTTTTCACCTTTTGGATGGAAAATTGGATTTTTTCTTCAAATCCCCACTCAGAATGGGACTTTGTCACATTTTTGACAAAAACTATGAATTTGCACTTTTTCACTATTTGGATCAAAAAAGTTTATTTCCCTCCAATAAGTCAAAATGTCCCATTCTGACATGGGAAGCGGAACACATGTCAACTTAGACAAAAGTTGAATATTTTTCTAAGTCCCATCTCATAATGAGATGGGACTTAGAAAAAACTTCAGCTTTTGAAAAAAAGTCAAAAGTGCTTCCAAGTCCCTTGTCAGAATGGGAATTTGCCACTTCTTTGAAGAAGAAATTCAGCATGGGACTTTGTGACTTTTTCGAAGAAAAAAATTGAATTTCGATTTTTTCACTTTTTGGATGAAAAAAGTTGAAATTTTTTCTAAGTTTCCACTCAGAATGGGACTTTGTCACTTTTTTGAAGAAAAATATAGAAATTTGTTTTTTCACTTTTGGGACTAAAAAGATGACATTTGGATTTTTTTCACCTTTTGGATGAAAAATGTGAATGTTTTTCAAATCCCTACTCAGAATGGGACTTTGTCACATTTTTGACAAAAACTATGAATTTGCACTTTTTCACTATTTGGATCGAAAAAGTTTAGCTTTCCATCCAACAAGTCAAAATGTCCCATTCTGACATGGGAAGCGGAACACATGTCAACTTAGACAAAAGTTGATTATTTTTCTAAGTCCCATCTCATAATGAGATCGGACTTAGAAAAAAATTCAACTTTTGTAAAAAGTCAAAAGAGCTTCCAAGTCCCTTATCAGAATGGGAATTTATCACTTCTTTGAAGAAGAAAATTAAATTTGGATGCTTTCCCTTTTTGGACGATAAATGTTGAAATTTTTTCTAAGTCCCCATTCAGAGTGGGACTTTGCGACTTTTTTGAAGAAATGTATTCAATTTGGATTTTTTCACTTTTTGGATGAAAAAGTAGAAATGTTTTCTAAGTGCCCACTCAGAATGGGACTTTGTCACTTTTTTGAAGAAAAAAATTAAAATTTGATTTTTTCACTTTTGGGACTCAAAAAGATGAAATTTGGATTTTTTAACTTTTTGGATGAAAAAAGTTGAATTTTTTTCTTAGTGCCCACTCAGATTGGGACTTTGTCACTTTTTTGAAGAAAAATATTGAAATTAGTTTTTTCACTTTTGGGACTAAAAAGATGAAATTTGGATTTTTTTCACCTTTTGGATGAAAAATATGAAATTTTTTCAAATCCCTACTCAGAATGGGACTTTGCGACATTTTTGACAAAAACTATGAATTTTAACTTTTTCACTATTTTGATCAAAAAAGTTTATCTTTCCATCCAATAAGTCGAAATGTCCCATTCTGACATGGGAAGCGGAAGACATGTCAACTTAGACAAAAGTTTAATATTTTTCTAAATCCCATCTCATAATGAGATGGGACTTAGAAAAAAATTCAACTTTTGTAAAAAGTCAAAAGAGCTTCCATGTCCCTTGTCAGAATGGGAATTTATCACTTCTTTGAAGAAGAAAATTAAATTTGGATGCTTTCACTTTTTGGATGATAAAGGTTGAAATTTTTTCCAACTCCCCATTCAGAGTATGACTTTGCGACTTTTTGGAAGAAATGTATTCAATTTGGATTTTTTCACTTTTTGGATGAAAAAGTAGACATTTTTTTTAAGTGCCCACTCAGAATGGGACTTTGTCACTTTTCTGAAGAAAAAAATAGAAATTTGATTTTTTCACTTTTGGGACAAAAAAAGATGAAATTTTGATTTTTTCACTTTTTGGATGAAAAATGTGAATTTTTTTCTAAGTGCCCACTCAGAATGGGACTTTGTCACTTTTTTGAAGAAAAAAATTGAAATTAGATTTTTTCACTTTTGGGACTCAAAAAGATGAAATTTGGATTTTTTCACTTTTTGGATGAAAAAAGTTGAAATTTATTCTAAGTGCCCATTCAGAATGGGACTTGGTCACTTTTTTGAAGAAAAAAAATAAAATTTGATTTTTTCATTTTTGGGACTAAAAAAGATGAAATTAGGATTTTTTCACTTTTTGGATGAAAAAAGTTGGAATTTTTTCTAAGTGCCCACTCAGAATGGGACTTTGTCATTTTTTTCAAGAAAAATATTGATATTTGTTTTTTCACTTTTGGGACTAAAAAGATGAAATTTTGATTTTTTTCACCTTTTGGATGAAAAATGTGAAATTTTTTTCAAATCCCTACTCAGAATGGGACTTTGTCACATTTTTTACAAAAACTATGAATTTTCACTTTTTGACTATTTGGATCAAAAAGTTTATCTTTCCATCCAATAAGTCGAAATGTCCCATTCTGACATGGGAAGCGGAACACATGTCAACTTAGACAAAAGTTGAATATTTTTCTAAGTCCCATCTCATAATGAGATGGGACTTAGACAAAATTCAACTTTTGTAAAAAGTCAAAAGAACTTCCAAGTCCCTTGTCAGAATGGGAGTTTATCACTTCTTTCCAGAAGAAAATTAAATTTGGATGCTTTCACTTTTTGGACGATAAATGTTGAAATTTTTTCTAAGTCCCCATTCAGAGTGGGACTTTGCGACTTTTTTGAAGAAATGTATTTAATTTGGATTTTTTCACTTTTTGGATGAAAAAGTTGAAATTTTTTCTAAGTGCCCACTCAGAATGGGACTTTGTCACTTTTTTGAAGAAAAAAATTGAAATTTGATTTTTTTCACTTTTGGGACTCAAAAAGATGAAATTTGGATTTTTTCACTTTTTGGATGAAAAAAGTTGAAATTTTTTCTAAGTGCCCACTCAGAATGGGACTTTGTCACTTTTTTGAAGAAAAATATTGAAATTTGTTTTTTCACTTTTGGGACTAAAAAGATGACATTTGGATTTTTTTCACCTTTTGGATGAAAAATGTGAAATTTTTTCAAATCCCTACTCAGAATGGGACTTTGTCACATTTTTGACAAAAAACTATGAATTTTCACTTTTTGACTATTTGGATCAAAAAAGTTTATCTTTCCATCCAATAAGTCGAAATGTCCCATTCTGACATGGGAAGCGGAACACATGTCAACTTAGACAAAAGTTGAATATTTTTCTAAGTCCCATCTCATAATGAGATGGGACTTAGACAAAATTCAACTTTTGTAAAAAGTCAAAAGAACTTCCAAGTCCCTTGTCAGAATGGGAGTTTATCACTTCTTTCCAGAAGAAAATTAAATTTGGATGCTTTCACTTTTTGGACGATAAATGTTGAAATTTTTTCTAAGTCCCCATTCAGAGTGGGACTTTGCGACTTTTTTGAAGAAATGTATTTAATTTGGATTTTTTCACTTTTTGGATGAAAAAGTTGAAATTTTTTCTAAGTGCCCACTCAGAATGGGACTTTGTCACTTGTTTGAAGAAAAAAATTGAAATTTGATTTTTTCACTTTTGGGACTCAAAAAGATGAAATTTTGATTTTTTCACTTTTTGGATGAAAAAAGTTGAAATTTTTTCTAAGTGCCCACTCAGAATGGGACTTTGTCACTTTTTTGAAGAAAAATATTGAAATTTGTTTTTTCACTTTTGGGACTAAAAAGATGACATTTGGATTTTTTTTCACCTTTAGATGAAAAATGTGACATTTTTTCAAATCCCTACTCAGAATGGGACTTTGTCACATTTTTGACAAAAACTATGAATGTTCACTTTTTCACTATTTGGATCAAAAAAGTTTATCTTTCCATCCAATAACTCGAAATGTCCCATTCTGACATGGGAAGCGGAACACATGTCAACTTAGACAAAAGTTGAATATTTTTCTAAGTCCCATCTCTTAATGAGATGGGATTTAGAAAAAAATTCAACTTTTGTAAAAAGTCAAAAGAACTTCGAAGGCCCTTGTCAGAATGGGAGTTTATCACTTCTTTGCAGAAGAAAATTAAATTTGGATGCTTTCCCTTTTTTGACGATAAATGTTGAAATTTTTTCTGAGTCCCCATTCAGAGTGGGACTTTGCGACTTTTTTGAAGAAATGTATTCAATTTGGATTTTTTCACTTTTTGGATGAAAACGTAGATATTTTTTCTAAGTGCCCACTCAGAATGGGACATTGTCACTTTTTTGAAGAAAAAAATTGAAATTTGATTTTTTCACTTTTGGGACTAAAAAAGATGAAATTTGGATTTTGTCACTTTTTGGATGAAAAAAGTTGAAATGTTTTCTAAGTGCCCAGTCAGAATGGGACTTTGTCACTTTTTTGAAGAAAAATATTGAAATTTGTTTTTTCACTTTTGGGACTAAAAAGATGAAATGTGGATTTTTTTCACCTTTTGGATGAAAAATGTGAAATTTTTCAAATCCCTACTCAGAATGGGACTTTGTCACATTTTTGACAAAAACCTATGAATGTTCACTTTTTCACTATTTGGATCAAAAAAGTTTACCTTTCCATCCAATAAGTCGAAATGTCCCATTCTGACATGGGAAGCGGAGCACATGTCAACTTAGGCAAAAGTTGAATACTTTTCTAAGTCCCATCTCATAATGAGATGGGACTTAGAAAAAAATTCAACTTTTGTAAAAAGTCAAAGGATCTTCCAAGTCCCTTGTCAGAATGGGAGTTTATCACTTCTTTGCAGAAGAAAATTTTAATTTGGATGCTTTCACTTTTTGGACGATAAATGTTGACATTTTTTCTAAGTCCCCATTCAGAGTGGGAGTTTGCGACTTTTTTGAAGAAATGTATTCAATTTGGATTTTTTCACTTTTTGGATGAAAAAGTAGAAATTTTCTCTAAGTGCCCACTCAGAATGGGACTTTGTCACTTTTTTGAAGAAAAAAATTGAAATTTGATTTTTTTCACTTTTGGGACTCAAAAAGATGAAATTTGGATTTTTTCACTTTTTGGATGAAAAAAGTTGAAATTTTTTCTAAGTGCCCACTCAGAATGGGACTTTGTCACTTTTTTGAAGAAAAAAATTGAAATTTGATTTTTTCACTTTTGGGACTAAAAAGATGAAATTTGGATTGTTTTCACCTTTTGGATGAAAAATGTGAAATTGTTTCAAATCCCTACTCAGAATGGGACTTTGTGACATTTTTGACAAAAAACTATGAATTTTCACTTTTTCACTATTTGGATCAAAAAAGTTTATCTTTCCATCCAATAAGTCGAAATGTCCCATTCTGACATGGGAAGCGGAACACATGTCAACTTAGACAAAAGTTGAATATTTTTCTAAGTCCCATCTCATAATGAGATGGGACTTAGAAAAAAATTCAACTTTTGTAAAAAGTCAAAAGAACTTCTAAGGCCCTTGTCAGAATGGGAGTTTATCACTTCTTTGCAGAAGAAAATTAAATTTGGATGCTTTCCCTTTTTGGACTATAAATGTTGAAATTTTTTCTAAGTCCCCATTCAGAGTGGGACTTTGCGACTTTTTTGAAGAAATGTATTCAATTTGGATTTTTTCACTTTTTTGGATGAAAAAGAAGAAATTTTTTGTAGGTGCCCACTCAGAATGGGACTTTGTCACTTTTTTGAAGAAAAAAAATGAAATTTGATTTTTTCACTTTTGGGACTAAAAAAGATGAAATTGGATTTTTTCACTTTTTGGATGAAAAAAGTTGAAATGTTTTCTAAGTGACCACTCAGAATGGGACTTTGTCACTTTTTTGAAGAAAAAAATTGAAATTTCATTTTTTCACTTTTGGGACTCAAAAAGGTGAAATTAGGATTTTTTCACTTTTTGGATGAAAAAAGTTGAAATGTTTTCTAAGTGACCACTCAGAATGGGACTTTGTCACTTCTTTTGAAGAAAAATATTGAAATGTGTTTTTTCACTTTTGGGACAAAAAAGATGAAATTTTGATTTTTTTCATCTTTTGGATGAAAAATGTGAAATTTTTCAAATCCCTACTCAGAATGGGACTTTGTCACATTTTTGACAAAAACTATGAATGTTCACTTTTTCACTATGTGGATCAAAAAAGTTTACCTTTCCATCCAATAAGTCGAAATGTCCCATTCTGACATGGGAAGCGGAACACAGGTCAACTTAGACAAAAGTTGAATGTTTTTCTAAGTCCCATGTCATAATGAGATGGGACTTAGAAAAAAATTCAACTTTTGTAAAAAGTCAAAAGAACTTCTAAGGTCCTTGTCAGAATGGGAGTTTATCACTTCTTTGAAGAAGAAAATTAAATTTGGATGCTTTCACTTTTTGGACGATAAATGTTGAAATTTTTTCTAAGTCCCCATTCAGAGTGGGACTTTGCGACTTTTTTGAAGAAATGTAATTCAATTTGGATTTTTTCACTTTTTGGATGAAAAAGTAGAATTTTTTTCTAAGTGCCCACTCAGAATGGGACTTTGTCACTTTTTTGAATAAAAAAATTGAAATTTGATTTTTTCACTTTTGGGACTAAAAAAGATGAAATTTGGATTTTTTCACTTTTTGGATGAAAAAAGTTGAAATTTTTTCTAAGTGCCCACTCAGAATGGGACTTTGTCACATTTTTGACAAAAACTATGAATTTTCACTTTTTCACTATTTGGATGAAAAAAGTTTATCTTTCCATCCAATAAGTCGAAATGTCCCATTCTGACATGGGAAGCGGAACACAGGTCAACTTAGACAAAAGTTGAATGTTTTTCTAAGTCCCATGTCATAATGAGATGGGACTTAGAAAAAAATTCAACTTTTGTAAAAGTCAAAAGAACTTCTAAGGTCCTTGTCAGAATGGGAGTTTATCACTTCTTTCCAGAAGAAAATTAAATTTGCATGCTTTCCCATTTTGGACTATAAATGTTGAAATTTTTTCTAAGTCCCCATTCAGAGTGGGACTTTGCGACTTTTTTGAAGAAATGTATTCAATTTGGATTTTTTCACTTTTTTGGATGAAAAAGAAGAAATTTTTTGTAAGTCCCCACTCAGAATGGGACTTTGTCACTTTTTTGAAGAAAAAAAATGAAATTTGATTTTTTTTCACTTTTGGGACTAAAAAAGATGAAATTTGGATTTTTTCACTTTTTGGATGAAAAAAGTTGAAATTTTTTCTAAGTGCCCACTCAGAATGGGACTTTGTCACTTTTTTGAAGAAAAAAATTGAAATTTGATTTTTTCACTTTTGGGACTCAAAAAGATGAAATTTGGATTTTTTTCACTTTTTGGATGAAAAAAGTTGAAATTTTTTCTAAGTGCCCACTCAGAATGGGACTTTGTCACTTTTTTGAAGAAAAAAATTGAAATTTGATTTTTTCACTTTTGGGACTAAAAAGATGAAATTTGGATTGTTTTCACCTTTTGGATGAAAAATGTGAAATTGTTTCAAATCCCTACTCAGAATGGGACTTTGTGACATTTTTGACAAAAACTATGAATTTTCACTTTTTCACTATTTGGATCAAAAAAGTTTATCTTTCCATCCAATAAGTCGAAATGTCCCATTCTGACATGGAAGCGGAACACATGTCAACTTAGACAAAAGTTGAATATTTTTCTAAGTCCCATCTCATAATGAGATGGGACTTAGAAAAAAATTCAACTTTTGTAAAAAGTCAAAAGAACTTCTAAGGCCCTTGTCAGAATGGGAGTTTATCACTTCTTTGCAGAAGAAAATTAAATTTGGATGCTTTCCCTTTTTGGACTATAAATGTTGAAATTTTTCTAAGTCCCCATTCAGAGTGGGACTTTGCGACTTTTTTGAAGAAATGTATTCAATTTGGATTTTTTCACTTTTTGGATGAAAAAGAAGAAATTTTTTGTAGGTGCCCACTCAGAATGGGACTTTGTCACTTTTTTGAAGAAAAAAATTGAAATTTCATTTTTTTCACTTTTGGGACTCAAAAAAATGAAATTAGGATTTTTTCACTTTTTGGATGAAAAAAGTTGAAATGTTTTCTAAGTGACCACTCAGAATGGGACTTTGTCACTTCTTTTGAAGAAAAATATTGAAATGTGTTTTTTTCACTTTTGGGACAAAAAAGATGAAATTTGGATTTTTTTTCATCTTTTGGATGAAAAATGTGAAATTTTTCAAATCCCTACTCAGAATGGGACTTTGTCACATTTTTGACAAAAACTATGAATGTTCACTTTTTCACTATGTGGATCAAAAAAGTTTACCTTTCCATCCAATAAGTCGAAATGTCCCATTCTGACATGGGAAGCGGAACACAGGTCAACTTAGACAAAAGTTGAATGTTTTTCTAAGTCCCATGTCATAATGAGATGGGACTTAGAAAAAAATTCAACTTTTGTAAAAAGTCAAAAGAACTTCTAAGGTCCTTGTCAGAATGGGAGTTTATCACTTCTTTGAAGAAGAAAATTAAATTTGGATGCTTTCACTTTTTGGACGATAAATGTTGAAATTTTTTCTAAGTCCCCATTCAGAGTGGGACTTTGCGACTTTTTTGAAGAAATGTATTCAATTTGGATTTTTTCACTTTTTGGATGAAAAAGTAGAATTTTTTTCTAAGTGCCCACTCAGAATGGGACTTTGTCACTTTTTTGAATAAAAAAATTGAAATTTGATTTTTTCACTTTTGGGACTAAAAAAGATGAAATTTGGATTTTTTCACTTTTTGGATGAAAAAAGTTGAAATTTTTTCTAAGTGCCCACTCAGAATGGGACTTTGTCACATTTTTGACAAAAACTATGAATTTTCACTTTTTCACTATTTGGATGAAAAAAGTTTATCTTTCCATCCAATAAGTCGAAATGTCCCATTCTGACATGGGAAGCGGAACACAGGTCAACTTAGACAAAAGTTGAATGTTTTTCTAAGTCCCATGTCATAATGAGATGGGACTTAGAAAAAAATTCAACTTTTGTAAAAAGTCAAAAGAACTTCTAAGGTCCTTGTCAGAATGGGAGTTTATCACTTCTTTCCAGAAGAAAATTAAATTTGCATGCTTTCCCATTTTGGACTATAAATGTTGAAATTTTTTCTAAGTCCCCATTCAGAGTGGGACTTTGCGACTTTTTTGAAGAAATGTATTCAATTTGGATTTTTTCACTTTTTGGATGAAAAAGAAGAAATTTTTTTGTAAGTCCCCACTCAGAATGGGACTTTGTCACTTTTTTTGAAGAAAAAAAATGAAATTTGATTTTTTTCACTTTTGGGACTAAAAAAGATGAAATTTGGATTTTTTCACTTTTTGGATGAAAAAAGTTGAAATTTTTTCTAAGTGCCCACTCAGAATGGGACTTTGTCACTTTTTTTGAAGAAAAAAATTGAAATTTGATTTTTTCACTTTTGGGACTCAAAAAGATGAAATTTGGATTTTTTCACTTTTTGGATGAAAAAAAGTTGAAATTTTTTCTAAGTGCCCACTCAGAATGGGACTTTGTCACTTTTTTGAAGAAAAAAATTGAAATTTGATTTTTTCACTTTTGGGACTAAAAAGATGAAATTTGGATTGTTTTCACCTTTTGGATGAAAAATGTGAAATTGTTTCAAATCCCTACTCAGAATGGGACTTTGTGACATTTTTGACAAAAACTATGAATTTTCACTTTTTCACTATTTGGATCAAAAAAGTTTATCTTTCCATCCAATAAGTCGAAATGTCCCATTCTGACATGGGAAGCGGAACACATGTCAACTTAGACAAAAGTTGAATATTTTTCTAAGTCCCATCTCATAATGAGATGGGACTTAGAAAAAAATTCAACTTTTGTAAAAAGTCAAAAGAACTTCTAAGGCCCTTGTCAGAATGGGAGTTTATCACTTCTTTGCAGAAGAAAATTAAATTTGGATGCTTTCCCTTTTTGGACTATAAATGTTGAAATTTTTTCTAAGTCCCCATTCAGAGTGGGACTTTGCGACTTTTTTGAAGAAATGTATTCAATTTGGATTTTTTTCACTTTTTGGATGAAAAAGAAGAAATTTTTTGTAGGTGCCCACTCAGAATGGGACTTTGTCACTTTTTTGAAGAAAAAAATTGAAATTTCATTTTTTCACTTTTGGGACTCAAAAAAATGAAATTAGGATTTTTTCACTTTTTGGATGAAAAAAGTTGAAATGTTTTCTAAGTGACCACTCAGAATGGGACTTTGTCACTTCTTTTGAAGAAAAATATTGAAATGTGTTTTTTTCACTTTTGGGACAAAAAAGATGAAATTTGGATTTTTTTCATCTTTTGGATGAAAAATGTGAAATTTTTCAAATCCCTACTCAGAATGGGACTTTGTCACATTTTTGACAAAAACTATGAATGTTCACTTTTTCACTATTTGGATCAAAAAAGTTTACCTTTCCATCCAATAAGTCGAAATGTCCCATTCTGACATGGGAAGCGGAACACAGGTCAACTTAGACAAAAGTTGAATGTTTTTCTAAGTCCCATGTCATAATGAGATGGGACTTAGAAAAAAATTCAACTTTTGTAAAAAGTCAAAAGAACTTCTAAGGTCCTTGTCAGAATGGGAGTTTATCACTTCTTTGAAGAAGAAAATTAAATTTGGATGCTTTCACTTTTTGGACGATAAATGTTGAAATTTTTTCTAAGTCCCCATTCAGAGTGGGACTTTGCGACTTTTTTGAAGAATGTATTCAATTTGGATTTTTTCACTTTTTGGATGAAAAAGTAGAATTTTTTTCTAAGTGCCCACTCAGAATGGGACTTTGTCACTTTTTTGAATAAAAAAATTGAAATTTGATTTTTTCACTTTTGGGACTAAAAAAGATGAAATTTGGATTTTTTCACTTTTTGGATGAAAAAAGTTGAAATTTTTTCTAAGTGCCCACTCAGAATGGGACTTTGTCACATTTTTGACAAAAACTATGAATTTTCACTTTTTCACTATTTGGATGAAAAAAGTTTATCTTTCCATCCAATAAGTCGAAATGTCCCATTCTGACATGGGAAGCGGAACACAGGTCAACTTAGACAAAAGTTGAATGTTTTTCTAAGTCCCATGTCATAATGAGATGGGACTTAGAAAAAAATACAACTTTTGTAAAAAGTCAAAAGAACTTCTAAGGTCCTTGTCAGAATGGGAGTTTATCACTTCTTTCCAGAAGAAAATTAAATTTGCATGCTTTCCCATTTTGGACTATAAATGTTGAAATTTTTTCTAAGTCCCCATTCAGAGTGGGACTTTGCGACTTTTTTGAAGAAATGTATTCAATTTGGATTTTTTCACTTTTTGGATGAAAAAGAAGAAATTTTTTGTAAGTCCCCACTCAGAATGGGACTTTGTCACTTTTTTGAAGAAAAAAATGAAATTTGATTTTTTTCACTTTTGGGACTAAAAAAGATGAAATTTGGATTTTTTCACTTTTTGGATGAAAAAAGTTGAAATTTTTTCTAAGTGCCCACTCAGAATGGGACTTTGTCACTTTTTTTGAAGAAAAAAATTGAAATTTGATTTTTTCACTTTTGGGACTCAAAAAGATGAAATTTGGATTTTTTCACTTTTTGGATGAAAAAAGTTGAAATTTTTTCTAAGTGCCCACTCAGAATGGGACTTTGTCACTTTTTTGAAGAAAAAAATTGAAATTTGATTTTTTCACTTTTGGGACTAAAAAGATGAAATTTGGATTGTTTTCACCTTTTGGATGAAAAATGTGAAATTGTTTCAAATCCCTACTCAGAATGGGACTTTGTGACATTTTTGACAAAAACTATGAATTTTCACTTTTTCACTATTGGATCAAAAAAGTTTATCTTTCCATCCAATAAGTCGAAATGTCCCATTCTGACATGGGAAGCGGAACACATGTCAACTTAGACAAAAGTTGAATATTTTTCTAAGTCCCATCTCATAATGAGATGGGACTTAGAAAAAAATTCAACTTTTGTAAAAAGTCAAAAGAACTTCTAAGGCCCTTGTCAGAATGGGAGTTTATCACTTCTTTGCAGAAGAAAATTAAATTTGGATGCTTTCCCTTTTTGGACTATAAATGTTGAAATTTTTTTCTAAGTCCCCATTCAGAGTGGGACTTTGCGACTTTTTTGAAGAAATGTATTCAATTTGGATTTTTTCACTTTTTGGATGAAAAAGAAGAAATTTTTTGTAGGTGCCCACTCAGAATGGGACTTTGTCACTTTTTTGAAGAAAAAAATTGAAATTTCATTTTTTCACTTTTGGGACTCAAAAAGATGAAATTAGGATTTTTTCACTTTTTGGATGAAAAAAGTTGAAATGTTTTCTAAGTGACCACTCAGAATGGGACTTTGTCACTTCTTTTGAAGAAAAATATTGAAATGTGTTTTTTCACTTTTGGGACAAAAAAGATGAAATTTGGATTTTTTTCATCTTTTGGATGAAAAATGTGAAATTTTTCAAATCCCTACTCAGAATGGGACTTTGTCACATTTTTGACAAAAACTATGAATGTTCACTTTTTCACTATTTGGATCAAAAAAGTTTACCTTTCCATCCAATAAGTCGAAATGTCCCATTCTGACATGGGAAGCGGAACACAGGTCAACTTAGACAAAAGTTGAATGTTTTTCTAAGTCCCATGTCATAATGAGATGGGGACTTAGAAAAAAATTCAACTTTTGTAAAAAGTCAAAAGAACTTCTAAGGTCCTTGTCAGAATGGGAGTTTATCACTTCTTTGAAGAAGAAAATTAAATTTGGATGCTTTCACTTTTTGGACGATAAATGTTGAAATTTTTTCTAAGTCCCCATTCAGAGTGGGACTTTGCGACTTTTTTGAAGAAATGTATTCAATTTGGATTTTTTCACTTTTTGGATGAAAAAGTAGAATTTTTTTCTAAGTGCCCACTCAGAATGGGACTTTGTCACTTTTTTGAATAAAAAAAATGAAATTTGATTTTTTCACTTTTGGGACTAAAAAAGATGAAATTTGGATTTTTTCACTTTTTGGATGAAAAAAAGTTGAAATTTTTTCTAAGTGCCCACTCAGAATGGGACTTTGTCACATTTTTGACAAAAACTATGAATTTTCACTTTTTTCACTATTTGGATCAAAAAAGTTTATCTTTCCATCCAATAAGTCGAAATGTCCCATTCTGACATGGGAAGCGGAACACAGGTCAACTTAGACAAAAGTTGAATGTTTTTCTGAGTCCCATGTCATAATGAGATGGGACTTAGAAAAAAATTCAACTTTTGTAAAAAGTCAAAAGAACTTCTAAGGTCCTTGTCAGAATGGGAGTTTATCACTTCTTTCCAGAAGAAAATTTAATTTGCATGCTTTCCCATTTTGGACTATAAATGTTGAAATTTTTTCTAAGTCCCCATTCAGAGTGGGACTTTGCGACTTTTTTGAAGAAATGTATTCAATTTGGATTTTTTCACTTTTTGGATGAAAAAGAAGAAATTTTTTGTAAGTGCCCACTCAGAATGGGACTTTGTCACTTTTTTGAAGAAAAAAAATGAAATTTGATTTTTTCACTTTTGGGACTCAAAAAGATGAAATTAGGATTTTTTCACTTTTTGGATGAAAAAAGTTGAAATTTTTTCTAAGTGCCCACTCAGAATGGGACTTTGTCACTTTTTTGAAGAAAAATATTGAAATTAGTTTTTTCACTTTTGGGACTAAAAAGATGAAATTTGGATTTTTTTCACCTTTTGGATGAAAAATATGAATTTTTTTCAAATCCCTACTCAGAATGGGACTTTGCGACATTTTTGACAAAAACTATGAATTTTCACTTTTTCACTATTTGGATCAAAAAAGTTTATCTTTCCATCCAATAAGTCGAAATGTCCCATTCTGACATGGGAAGCGGAAGACATGTCAACTTAGACAAAAGTTGAATATTTTTCTAAGTCCCATCTCATAATGAGATGGGACTTAGAAAAAAATTCAACTTTTGTAAAAAGTCAAAAGAGCTTCCAAGTCCCTTATCAGAATGGGAATGTATCACTTCTTTGAAGAAGAAAATTAAATTTGGATGCTTTCCCTTTTTGGACGATAAATGTTGAAATTTTTTCAAAGTCCACATTCAGAGTGGGACTTTGCGACTTTTTGAAGAATGTATTCAATTTGGATTTTTTCACTTTTTGGATGAAAAAGTAGAATTTTTTTCTAAGTGCCCACTCAGAATGGACTTTGTCACTTTTTTGAATAAAAAAATTGAAATTTGATTTTTTCACTTTTGGGACTAAAAAAGATGAAATTTGGATTTTTTCACTTTTTGGATGAAAAAAGTTGAAATTTTTTCTAAGTGCCCACTCAGAATGGGACTTTGTCACTTTTTTGAAGAAAAAAATTGAAATTTGATTTTTCACTTTTGGGACTCAAAAAGATGAAATTTGGATTTTTTCACTTTTTGGATGAAAAAAGTTGAAATTTTTTCTAAGTGCCCACTCAGAATGGGACTTTGTCACTTTTTTGAAGAAAAAAATTGAAATTTGATTTTTTCACTTTTGGGACTAAAAAGATGAAATTTGGATTGTTTTCACCTTTTGGATGAAAAATGTGAAATTGTTTCAAATCCCTACTCAGAATGGGACTTTGTGACATTTTTGACAAAAACTATGAATTTTCACTTTTTCACTATTTGGATCAAAAAGTTTATCTTTCCATCCAATAAGTCGAAATGTCCCATTCTGACATGGGAAGCGGAACACATGTCAACTTAGACAAAAGTTGAATATTTTTCTAAGTCCCATCTCATAATGAGATGGGACTTAGAAAAAAATTCAACTTTTGTAAAAAGTCAAAAGAACTTCTAAGGCCCTTGTCAGAATGGGAGTTTATCACTTCTTTGCAGAAGAAAATTAAATTTGGATGCTTTCCCTTTTTGGACTATAAATGTTGAAATTTTTTCTAAGTCCCCATTCAGAGTGGGACTTTGCGACTTTTTTGAAGAAATGTATTCAATTTGGATTTTTTCACTTTTTGGATGAAAAAGAAGAAATTCTTTGTAGGTGCCCACTCAGAATGGGACTTTGTCACTTTTTTGAAGAAAAAAATTGAAATTTCATTTTTTCACTTTTGGGACTCAAAAAGATGAAATTAGGATTTTTTCACTTTTTGGATGAAAAAAGTTGAAATGTTTTCTAAGTGACCACTCAGAATGGGACTTTGTCACTTCTTTTGAAGAAAAATATTGAAATGTGTTTTTTCACTTTTGGGACAAAAAGATGAAATTTGGATTTTTTTCATCTTTTGGATGAAAAATGTGAAATTTTTCAAATCCCTACTCAGAATGGGACTTTGTCACATTTTTGACAAAAACTATGAATGTTCACTTTTTCACTATTTGGATCAAAAAAGTTTACCTTTCCATCCAATAAGTCGAAATGTCCCATTCTGACATGGGAAGCGGAACACAGGTCAACTTAGACAAAAGTTGAATGTTTTTCTAAGTCCCATGTCATAATGAGATGGGACTTAGAAAAAAATTCAACTTTTGTAAAAAGTCAAAGAACTTCTAAGGTCCTTGTCAGAATGGGAGTTTATCACTTCTTTGAAGAAGAAAATTAAATTTGGATGCTTTCACTTTTTGGACGATAAATGTTGAAATTTTTTCTAAGTCCCCATTCAGAGTGGGACTTTGCGACTTTTTTGAAGAAATGTATTCAATTTGGATTTTTTCACTTTTTGGATGAAAAAGTAGAATTTTTTTCTAAGTGCCCACTCAGAATGGGACTTTGTCACTTTTTTGAATAAAAAAATTGAAATTTGATTTTTTCACTTTTGGGACTAAAAAAGATGAAATTTGGATTTTTTCACTTTTTGGATGAAAAAAGTTGAAATGTTTTCTAAGTGCCCACTCAGAATGGGACTTTGTCACTTTTTTGAAGAAAAAAATTCAAATTTCATTTTTTCACTTTTGGGACTCAAAAAGATGAAATTAGGATTTTTTCACTTTTTGGATGAAAAAAGTTGAAATGTTTTCTAAGTGACCACTCAGAATGGGACTTTGTCACTTTTTTTGAAGAATAATATTGAAATTTGTTTTTTCACTTTTGGGACAAAAAAGATGAAAATTTGGTTTTTTTTCATCTTTTGGATGAAAAATGTGAAATTTTCAAATCCCTACTCAGAATGGGACTTTGTCACATTTTTGACAAAAACTATGAATGTTCACTTTTTCACTATTTGGATCTAAAAAGTTTACCTTTCCATCCAATAAGTCGAAATGTCCCATTCTGACATGGGAGGCGGAACACAGGTCAACTTAGACAAAAGTTGAATGTTTTTCTAAGTCCCATGTCATAATGAGATGGGACTTAGAAAAAAATTCAACTTTTGTAAAAAGTCAAAAGAACTTCTAAGGTCCTTGTCAGAATGGGAGTTTATCACTTCTTTGAAGAAGAAAATTAAATTTGGATGCTTTCACTTTTTGGACGATAAATGTTGAAATTTTTCTAAGTCCACATTCAGAGTGGGACTTTGCGACTTTTTTGAAGAAATGTATTCAATTTGGATTTTTTCACTTTTTGGATGAAAAAGAAGAAATTTTTTGTAGGTGCCCACTCAGAATGGGACTTTGTCACTTTTTTGAATAAAAAATTGAAATTTGATTTTTTCACTTTTGGGACTAAAAAGATGAAATTTGGATTTTTTCACTTTTTGGATGAAAAAAGTTGAAATTTTTTCTAAGTGCCCACTCAGAATGGGACTTTGTCACATTTTTGACAAAAACTATGAATTTTCACTTTTTCACTATTTGGATGAAAAAAGTTTATCTTTCCATCCAATAAGTCGAAATGTCCCATTCTGACATGGGAAGCGGAACACAGGTCAACTTAGACAAAAGTTGAATGTTTTTCTAAGTCCCATGTCATAATGAGATGGGACTTAGAAAAAAATACAACTTTTGTAAAAAGTCAAAAGAACTTCTAAGGTCCTTGTCAGAATGGGAGTTTATCACTTCTTTCCAGAAGAAAATTAAATTTGCATGCTTTCCCATTTTGGACTATAAATGTTGAAATTTTTTCTAAGTCCCATTCAGAGTGGGACTTTGCGACTTTTTTGAAGAAATGTATTCAATTTGGATTTTTTCACTTTTTGGATGAAAAAGAAGAAATTTTTTGTAAGTCCCCACTCAGAATGGGACTTTGTCACTTTTTTGAAGAAAAAAAATGAAATTTGATTTTTTTCACTTTTGGGACTAAAAAAGATGAAATTTGGATTTTTCACTTTTTGGATGAAAAAAGTTGAAATTTTTTCTAAGTGCCCACTCAGAATGGGACTTTGTCACTTTTTTGAAGAAAAAAATTGAAATTTGATTTTTTCACTTTTGGGACTCAAAAAGATGAAATTTGGATTTTTTCACTTTTGGATGAAAAAAGTTGAAATTTTTTCTAAGTGCCCACTCAGAATGGGACTTTGTCACTTTTTTGAAGAAAAAAATTGAAATTTGATTTTTTCACTTTTGGGACTAAAAAGATGAAATTTGGATTGTTTTCACCTTTTGGATGAAAAATGTGAAATTGTTTCAAATCCCTACTCAGAATGGGACTTTGTGACATTTTTGACAAAAACTATGAATTTTCACTTTTTCACTATTTGGATCAAAAAAGTTTATCTTTCCATCCAATAAGTCGAAATGTCCCATTCTGACATGGGAAGCGGAACACATGTCAACTTAGACAAAAGTTGAATATTTTTCTAAGTCCCATCTCATAATGAGATGGGACTTAGAAAAAAATTCAACTTTTGTAAAAAGTCAAAAGAACTTCCAAGTCCCCTTATCAGAATGGGAATTTATCACTTCTTTGAAGAAGAAAATTAAATTTGGATGCTTTCCCTTTTTGGACGATAAATGTTGAAATTTTTTCAAAGTCCACATTCAGAGTGGGACTTTGCGACTTTTTTGAAGAAATGTATTCAATTTGGATTTTTTCACTTTTTGGATGAAAAAAGTTGAAATTTTTTCTAAGTGCCCACTCAGAATGGGACTTTGTCACATTTTTGACAAAAACTATGAATTTTCACTTTTTCACTATTTGGATGAAAAAAGTTTATCTTTCCATCCAATAAGTCGAAATGTCCCATTCTGACATGGGAAGCGGAACACAGGTCAACTTAGACAAAAGTTGAATGTTTTTCTAAGTCCCATGTCATAATGAGATGGGACTTAGAAAAAAATACAACTTTTGTAAAAAGTCAAAAGAACTTCTAAGGTCCTTGTCAGAATGGGAGTTTATCACTTCTTTCCAGAAGAAAATTAAATTTGCATGCTTTCCCATTTTGGACTATAAATGTTGAAATTTTTTCTAAGTCCCCATTCAGAGTGGGACTTTGCGACTTTTTTGAAGAAATGTATTCAATTTGGATTTTTTCACTTTTGGATGAAAAAGAAGAAATTTTTTGTAAGTCCCCACTCAGAATGGGACTTTGTCACTTTTTTGAAGAAAAAAAATGAAATTTGATTTTTTTCACTTTTGGGACTAAAAAGATGAAATTTGGATTTTTTCACTTTTTGGATGAAAAAAGTTGAAATTTTTTCTAAGTGCCCACTCAGAATGGGACTTTGTCACATTTTTGACAAAAACTATGAATTTTCACTTTTTCACTATTCGGATCAAAAAAGTTATCTTTCCATCCAATAAGTCGAAATGTCCCATTCTGACATGGGAAGCGGAAACACATGTCAACTTAGACAAAAGTTGAATATTTTTCTAAGTCCCATCTCTTAATGAGATGGGATTTAGAAAAAAATTCAACTTTTGTAAAAAGTCAAAAGAACTTCGAAGGCCCTTGTCAGAATGGGAGTTTATCACTTCTTTGCAGAAGAAAATTAAATTTGGATGCTTTCCCTTTTTTGACGATAAATGTTGAAATTTTTTCTGAGTCCCCATTCAGAGTGGGACTTTGCGACTTTTTTGAAGAAATGTATTCAATTTGGATTTTTTCACTTTTTGGATGAAAACGTAGATATTTTTTCTAAGTGCCCACTCAGAATGGGACATTGTCACTTTTTTGAAGAAAAAAATTGAAATTTGATTTTTTCACTTTTGGGACTAAAAAAGATGAAATTTGGATTTTGTCACTTTTTGGATGAAAAAAGTTGAAATGTTTTCTAAGTGCCCACTCAGAATGGGACTTTGTCACTTTTTTGAAGAAAAAAATTGAAATTTGATTTTTTCACTTTTGGGACTAAAAAAGATGAAATTTGGATTTTTTCACTTTTTGGAAGAAAAAAGTTGAAATTTTTTCTAAGTGCCCAGTCAGAATGGGACTTTGTCACTTTTTTGAAGAAAAATATTGAAATTTGTTTTTTCACTTTTGGGACTAAAAAGATGAAATGTGGATTTTTTTCACCTTTTGGATGAAAAATGTGAAATTTTTCAAATCCCTACTCAGAATGGGACTTTGTCACATTTTTGACAAAAACTATGAATGTTCACTTTTTCACTATTTGGATCAAAAAAGTTTACCTTTCCATCCAATAAGTCGAAATGTCCCCATTCTGACATGGGAAGCGGAGCACATGTCAACTTAGGCAAAAGTTGAATACTTTTCTAAGTCCCATCTCATAATGAGATGGACTTAGAAAAAAAATTCAACTTTTGTAAAAAGTCAAAGGATCTTCCAAGTCCCTTGTCAGAATGGGAGTTTATCACTTCTTTGCAGAAGAAAATTTAATTTGGATGCTTTCACTTTTTGGACGATAAATGTTGACATTTTTTCTAAGTCCCCATTCAGAGTGGGAGTTGCGACTTTTTTGAAGAAATGTATTCAATTTGGATTTTTTCACTTTTTGGATGAAAAAGTAGAAATTTTTTCTAAGTGCCCACTCAGAATGGGACTTTGTCACTTTTTTGAAGAAAAAAATTGAAATTTGATTTTTTTCACTTTTGGGACTCAAAAAGATGAAATTTGGATTTTTTCACTTTTTGGATGAAAAAAGTTGAAATTTTTTCTAAGTGCCCACTCAGAATGGGACTTTGTCACTTTTTTGAAGAAAAAAATTGAAATTTGATTTTTTCACTTTTGGGACTAAAAAGATGAAATTTGGATTGTTTTCACCTTTTGGATGAAAAATGTGAAATTGTTTCAAATCCCTACTCAGAATGGGACTTTGTGACATTTTTGACAAAAACTATGAATTTTCACTTTTTCACTATTTGGATCAAAAAAGTTTATCTTTCCATCCAATAAGTCGAAATGTCCCATTCTGACATGGGAAGCGGAACACATGTCAACTTAGACAAAAGTTGAATATTTTTCTAAGTCCCATCTCATAATGAGATGGGACTTAGAAAAAAATTCAACTTTTGTAAAAAGTCAAAAGAACTTCTAAGGCCCTTGTCAGAATGGGAGTTTATCACTTCTTTGCAGAAGAAAATTAAATTTGGATGCTTTCCCCTTTTTGGACTATAAATGTTGAAATTTTTTCTAAGTCCCCATTCTCAGAGTGGGACTTTGCGACTTTTTTGAAGAAATGTATTCAATTTGGATTTTTTCACTTTTTGGATGAAAAAGAAGAAATTTTTTGTAGGTGCCCACTCAGAATGGGACTTTGTCACTTTTTTGAAGAAAAAAAATGAAATTTGATTTTTTCACTTTTGGGACTAAAAAAGATGAAATTTGGATTTTTTCACTTTTTGGATGAAAAAAGTTGAAATGTTTTCTAAGTGACCACTCAGAATGGGACTTTGTCACTTTTTTTGAAGAAAAAAAATTGAAATTTCATTTTTTCACTTTTGGGACTCAAAAAGGTGAAATTAGGATTTTTTTCACTTTTTGGATGAAAAAAGTTGAAATGTTTTCTAAGTGACCACTCAGAATGGGACTTTGTCACTTCTTTTGAAGAAAAATATTGAAATGTGTTTTTTCACTTTTGGCACAAAAAAGATGAAATTTTGATTTTTTTCATCTTTTGGATGAAAAATGTGAAATTTTTCAAATCCCTACTCAGAATGGGACTTTGTCACATTTTTGACAAAAAACTATGAATGTTCACTTTTTCACTATTTGGATCAAAAAAGTTTACCTTTCCATCCAATAAGTCGAAATGTCCCATTCTGACATGGGAAGCGGAACACAGGTCAACTTAGACAAAAGTTGAATGTTTTTCTAAGTCCCATGTCATAATGAGATGGGACTTAGAAAAAAATTCAACTTTTGTAAAAAGTCAAAAAGAACTTCTAAGGTCCTTGTCAGAATGGGAGTTTATCACTTCTTTGAAGAAGAAAATTAAATTTGGATGCTTTCACTTTTTGGACGATAAATGTTGAAATTTTTTCTAAGTCCCCATTCAGAGTGGGACTTTGCGACTTTTTTGAAGAAATGTATTCAATTTGGATTTTTTCACTTTTTGGATGAAAAAGTAGAATTTTTTTCTAAGTGCCCACTCAGAATGGGACTTTGTCACTTTTTTGAATAAAAAAATTGAAATTTGATTTTTTCACTTTTGGGACTAAAAAAGATGAAATTTGGATTTTTTCACTTTTTGGATGAAAAAAGTTGAAATTTTTTCTAAGTGCCCACTCAGAATGGGACTTTGTCACATTTTTGACAAAAACTATGAATTTTCACTTTTTCACTATTTGGATGAAAAAAGTTTATCTTTCCATCCAATAAGTCGAAATGTCCCATTCTGACATGGGAAGCGGAACACAGGTCAACTTAGACAAAAGTTGAATGTTTTTCTAAGTCCCATGTCATAATGAGATGGGACTTAGAAAAAAAATACAACTTTTGTAAAAAGTCAAAAGAACTTCTAAGGTCCTTGTCAGAATGGGAGTTTTATCACTTCTTTCCAGAAGAAAATTAAATTTGCATGCTTTCCCATTTTGGACTATAAATGTTGAAATTTTTTCTAAGTCCCCATTCAGAGTGGGACTTTGCGACTTTTTTGAAGAAATGTATTCAATTTGGATTTTTTCACTTTTTGGATGAAAAAGAAGAAATTTTTTGTAAGTCCCCACTCAGAATGGGACTTTGTCACTTTTTTGAAGAAAAAAAATGAAATTTGATTTTTTTCACTTTTGGGACTAAAAAAGATGAAATTTGGATTTTTTCACTTTTTGGATGAAAAAAGTTGAAATTTTTTCTAAGTGCCCACTCAGAATGGGGACTTTGTCACTTTTTTGAAGAAAAAAATTGAAATTTGATTTTTTCACTTTTGGGACTCAAAAAGATGAAATTTGGATTTTTTCACTTTTTGGATGAAAAAAGTTGAAATTTTTTCTAAGTGCCCACTCAGAATGGGACTTTGTCACTTTTTTGAAGAAAAAAATTGAAATTTGATTTTTTCACTTTTGGGACTAAAAAGATGAAATTTGGATTGTTTTCACCTTTTGGATGAAAAATGTGAAATTGTTTCAAATCCCTACTCAGAATGGGACTTTGTGACATTTTTGACAAAAACTATGAATTTTCACTTTTTCACTATTTGGATCAAAAAAGTTTATCTTTCCATCCAATAAGTCGAAATGTCCCATTCTGACATGGGAAGCGGAACACATGTCAACTTAGACAAAAGTTGAATATTTTTCTAAGTCCCATCTCATAATGAGATGGGACTTAGAAAAAAATTCAACTTTTGTAAAAAGTCAAAAGAACTTCTAAGGCCCTTGTCAGAATGGGAGTTTATCACTTCTTTGCAGAAGAAAATTAAATTTGGATGCTTTCCCTTTTTGGACTATAAATGTTGAAATTTTTTCTAAGTCCCCATTCAGAGTGGGACTTTGCGACTTTTTTGAAGAAATGTATTCAATTTGGATTTTTTCACTTTTTGGATGAAAAAGAAGAAATTTTTTGTAGGTGCCCACTCAGAATGGGACTTTGTCACTTTTTTGAAGAAAAAAATTGAAATTTCATTTTTCACTTTTGGGACTCAAAAAGATGAAATTAGGATTTTTTCACTTTTTGGATGAAAAAAGTTGAAATGTTTTCTAAGTGACCACTCAGAATGGGACTTTGTCACTTCTTTTGAAGAAAAATATTGAAATGTGTTTTTTCACTTTTGGGACAAAAAAGATGAAATTTGGATTTTTTTCATCTTTTGGATGAAAAATGTGAAATTTTTCAAATCCCTACTCAGAATGGGACTTTGTCACATTTTTGACAAAAACTATGAATGTTCACTTTTTCACTATTTGGATCAAAAAAGTTTACCTTTCCATCCAATAAGTCGAAATGTCCCCATTCTGACATGGGAAGCGGAACACAGGTCAACTTAGACAAAAGTTGAATGTTTTTCTAAGTCCCATGTCATAATGAGATGGGACTTAGAAAAAAATTCAACTTTTGTAAAAAGTCAAAAGAACTTCTAAGGTCCTTGTCAGAATGGGAGTTTATCACTTCTTTGAAGAAGAAAATTAAATTTGGATGCTTTCACTTTTTGGACGATAAATGTTGAAATTTTTTCTAAGTCCCCATTCAGAGTGGGACTTTGCGACTTTTTTGAAGAAATGTATTCAATTTGGATTTTTTCACTTTTTGGATGAAAAAGTAGAATTTTTTTCTAAGTGCCCCCCCACTCAGAATGGGACTTTGTCACTTTTTTGAATAAAAAAAATGAAATTTGATTTTTTCACTTTTGGGACTAAAAAAGATGAAATTTGGATTTTTTCACTTTTTGGATGAAAAAAGTTGAAATTTTTTCTAAGTGCCCACTCAGAATGGGACTTTGTCACATTTTTGACAAAAACTATGAATTTTCACTTTTTCACTATTTGGATCAAAAAAGTTTATCTTTCCATCCAATAAGTCGAAAATGTCCCATTCTGACATGGGAAGCGGAACACAGGTCAACTTAGACAAAAGTTGAATGTTTTTCTGAGTCCCATGTCATAATGAGATGGGACTTAGAAAAAAATTCAACTTTTGTAAAAAAGTCAAAAGAACTTCTAAGGTCCTTGTCAGAATGGGAGTTTATCACTTCTTTCCAGAAGAAAATTTAATTTGCATGCTTTCCCATTTTGGACTATAAATGTTGAAATTTTTTCTAAGTCCCCATTCAGAGTGGGACTTTGCGACTTTTTTGAAGAAATGTATTCAATTTGGATTTTTTCACTTTTTGGATGAAAAAGAAGAAATTTTTTGTAAGTGCCCACTCAGAATGGGACTTTGTCACTTTTTTGAAGAAAAAAAATGAAATTTGATTTTTTCACTTTTGGGACTCAAAAAGATGAAATTAGGATTTTTTCACTTTTTGGATGAAAAAAGTTGAAATTTTTTCTAAGTGCCCACTCAGAATGGGACTTTGTCACTTTTTTGAAGAAAAATATTTGAAATTAGTTTTTTCACTTTTGGGACTAAAAAGATGAAATTTGGATTTTTTTTCCACCTTTTGGATGAAAAATATGAATTTTTTTCAAATCCCTACTCAGAATGGGACTTTGCGACATTTTTGACAAAAACTATGAATTTTCACTTTTTCACTATTTGGATCAAAAAAGTTTATCTTTCCATCCAATAAGTCGAAATGTCCCATTCTGACATGGGAAGCGGAAGACATGTCAACTTAGACAAAAGTTGAATATTTTTCTAAGTCCCATCTCATAATGAGATGGGACTTAGAAAAAAATTCAACTTTTGTAAAAAGTCAAAAAGAGCTTCCAAGTCCCTTATCAGAATGGGAATTATCACTTCTTTGAAGAAGAAAATTAAATTTGGATGCTTTCCCTTTTTGGACGATAAATGTTGAAATTTTTTCAAAGTCCACATTCAGAGTGGGACTTTGCGACTTTTTTTGAAGAAATGTATTCAATTTGGATTTTTTTCACTTTTTGGATGAAAAAGAAGAAATTTTTTGTAGGTGCCCACTCAGAATGGGACTTTGTCACTTTTTTGAATAAAAAAATTGAAATTTGATTTTTTCACTTTTGGGACTAAAAAAAGATGAAATTTGGATTTTTTCACTTTTTGGATGAAAAAAGTTGAAATTTTTTCTAAGTGCCCACTCAGAATGGGACTTTGTCACATTTTTGACAAAAACTATGAATTTTCACTTTTTCCACTATTTGGATGAAAAAAGTTTATCTTTCCATCCAATAAGTCGAAATGTCCCATTCTGACATGGGAAGCGGAACACAGGTCAACTTAGACAAAAGTTGAATGTTTTTCTAAGTCCCATGTCATAATGAGATGGGACTTAGAAAAAAATACAACTTTTGTAAAAAGTCAAAAGAACTTCTAAGGTCCTTGTCAGAATGGGAGTTTATCACTTCTTTCCAGAAGAAAATTAAATTTGCATGCTTTCCCATTTTGGACTATAAATGTTGAAATTTTTTCTAAGTCCCCATTCAGAGTGGGACTTTGCGACTTTTTTGAAGAAATGTATTCAATTTGGATTTTTTTCACTTTTTGGATGAAAAAGAAGAAATTTTTTGTAAGTCCCCACTCAGAATGGGACTTTGTCACTTTTTTGAAGAAAAAAAATGAAATTTGATTTTTTTCACTTTTGGGACTAAAAAAGCATGAAATTTGGATTTTTTCACTTTTTGGATGAAAAAAGTTGAAATTTTTTCTAAGTGCCCACTCAGAATGGGACTTTGTCACTTTTTTGAAGAAAAAAATTGAAATTTGATTTTTTCACTTTTGGGACTCAAAAAGATGAAATTTGGATTTTTTCACTTTTTGGATGAAAAAAGTTGAAATTTGTTCTAAGTGCCCACTCAGAATGGGACTTTGTCACTTTTTTGAAGAAAAAAATTGAAATTTGATTTTTTCACTTTTGGGACTAAAAAGATGAAATTTGGATTGTTTTCACCTTTTGGATGAAAAATGTGAAATTGTTTCAAATCCCTACTTCAGAATGGGACTTTGTGACATTTTTGACAAAAACTATGAATTTTCACTTTTTCACTATTTGGATCAAAAAAGTTTATCTTTCCATCCAATAAGTCGAAATGTCCCATTCTGACATGGGAAGCGGAACACATGTCAACTTAGACAAAAGTTGAATATTTTTCTAAGTCCCATCTCATAATGAGATGGGACTTAGAAAAAAATTCAACTTTTGTAAAAAGTCAAAAGAACTTCTAAGGCCCTTGTCAGAATGGGAGTTTATCACTTCTTTGCAGAAGAAAATTAAATTTGGATGCTTTCCCTTTTTGGACTATAAATGTTGAAATTTTTTCTAAGTCCCCATTCAGAGTGGGACTTTGCGACCTTTTTTGAAGCAATGTATTCAATTTGGATTTTTTCACTTTTTGGATGAAAAAGAAGAAATTTTTTGTAGGTGCCCACTCAGAATGGGACTTTGTCACTTTTTTGAAGAAAAAAATTGAAATTTCATTTTTTCACTTTTGGGACTCAAAAAGATGAAATTAGGATTTTTTCACTTTTTGGATGAAAAAAGTTGAAATGTTTTTCTAAGTGACCACTCAGAATGGGACTTGTCACTTCTTTTGAAGAAAAATATTGAAATGTGTTTTTTCACTTTTGGGGACAAAAAAGATGAAATTTGGATTTTTTTTCATCTTTTGGATGAAAAATGTGAAATTTTTCAAATCCCTACTCAGAATGGGACTTTGTCACATTTTTGACAAAAAACTATGAATGTTCACTTTTTCACTATTTGGATCAAAAAAGTTTACCTTTCCATCCAATAAGTCGAAATGTCCCATTCTGACATGGGAAGCGGAACACAGGTCAACTTAGACAAAAGTTGAATGTTTTTCTAAGTCCCATGTCATAATGAGATGGGACTTAGAAAAAAATTCAACTTTTGTAAAAAGTCAAAAGAACTTCTAAGGTCCTTGTCAGAATGGGAGTTTATCACTTCTTTGAAGAAGAAAATTAAATTTGGATGCTTTCACTTTTTGGACGATAAATGTTGAAATTTTTTTCTAAGTCCCCATTCAGAGTGGGACTTTGCGACTTTTTTGAAGAAATGTATTCAATTTGGATTTTTTCACTTTTTGGATGAAAAAGTAGAATTTTTTTCTAAGTGCCCACTCAGAATGGGACTTTGTCACTTTTTTGAATAAAAAAAATGAAATTTGATTTTTTCACTTTTGGGACTAAAAAAGATGAAATTTGGATTTTTTCACTTTTTGGATGAAAAAAGTTGAAATTTTTTTCTAAGTGCCCACTCAGAATGGGACTTTGTCACATTTTTGACAAAAACTATGAATTTTCACTTTTTCACTATTTGGATCAAAAAAGTTTATCTTTCCATCCAATAAGTCGAAATGTCCCATTCTGACATGGGAAGCGGAACACAGGTCAACTTAGACAAAAGTTGAATGTTTTTCTGAGTCCCATGTCATAATGAGATGGGACTTAGAAAAAAATTCAACTTTTGTAAAAAGTCAAAAGAACTTCTAAGGTCCTTGTCAGAATGGGAGTTTATCACTTCTTTCCAGAAGAAAATTTAATTTGCATGCTTTCCCATTTTGGACTATAAATGTTGAAATTTTTTTCTAAGTCCCCATTCAGAGTGGGGACTTTGCGACTTTTTTGAAGAAATGTATTCAATTTGGATTTTTTCACTTTTTGGATGAAAAAGAAGAAATTTTTTGTAAGTGCCCACTCAGAATGGGACTTTGTCACTTTTTTGAAGAAAAAAAATGAAATTTGATTTTTTCACTTTTGGGACTCAAAAAGATGAAATTAGGATTTTTTTCACTTTTTGGATGAAAAAAAGTTGAAATTTTTTTCTAAGTGCCCACTCAGAATGGGACTTTGTCACTTTTTTGAAGAAAAATATTGAAATTAGTTTTTTTCACTTTTGGGACTAAAAAGATGAAATTTGGGATTTTTTTCACCTTTTGGATGAAAAATATGAATTTTTTTCAAAATCCCTACTCAGAATGGGACTTTGCGACATTTTTGACAAAAACTATGAATTTTCACTTTTTCACTATTTGGATCAAAAAAGTTTATCTTTCCATCCAATAAGTCGAAATGTCCCATTCTGACATGGGAAGCGGAAGACATGTCAACTTAGACAAAAGTTGAATATTTTTCTAAGTCCCATCTCATAATGAGATGGGACTTAGAAAAAAATTCAACTTTTTGTAAAAAGTCAAAAGAGCTTCCAAGTCCCTTATCAGAATGGGAATTTATCACT
This sequence comes from Pleurodeles waltl, assembly GCF_031143425.1. NCBI lineage: Eukaryota > Metazoa > Chordata > Amphibia > Caudata > Salamandridae > Pleurodeles > Pleurodeles waltl. The sequence continues at coordinate 51,180 of NW_027150237.1, forward strand.
TCTTTGAAGAAGAAAATTAAATTTGGATGCTTTCCCTTTTTGGACTATAAATGTTGAAATTTTTTCTAAGTCCCCTTCAGAGTGGGACTTTGCGACTTTTTTGAAGAAATGTATTCAATTTGGATTTTTTTCACTTTTTGGATGAAAAAGAAGAAATTCTTTGTAGGTGCCCACTCAGAATGGGACTTTGTCACTTTTTTGAAGAAAAAAATTGAAATTTCATTTTTTCACTTTTGGGACTCAAAAAGATGAAATTAGGATTTTTTCACTTTTTGGATGAAAAAAGTTGAAATGTTTTCTAAGTGGACCACTCAGAATGGGACTTTGTCACTTCTTTTGAAGAAAAATATTGAAATGTGTTTTTTCACTTTTGGGACAAAAAAGATGAAATTTGGATTTTTTTTCATCTTTTGGATGAAAAAATGTGAAATTTTTCAAATCCCTACTCAGAATGGGACTTTGTCACATTTTTGACAAAAACTATGAATGTTCACTTTTTCACTATTTGGATCAAAAAAGTTTACCTTTCCATCCAATAAGTCGAAATGTCCCATTCTGACATGGGAAGCGGAACACAGGTCAACTTAGACAAAAGTTGAATGTTTTTCTAAGTCCCATGTCATAATGAGATGGGACTTAGAAAAAAATTCAACTTTTGTAAAAAGTCAAAAGAACTTCTAAGGTCCTTGTCAGAATGGGAGTTTATCACTTCTTTGAAGAAGAAAATTAAATTTGGATGCTTTCACTTTTTGGACGATAAATGTTGAAATTTTTTCTAAGTCCCCATTCAGAGTGGGACTTTGCGACTTTTTTGAAGAAATGTATTCAATTTGGATTTTTTCACTTTTTGGATGAAAAAGTAGAATTTTTTTCTAAGTGCCCACTCAGAATGGGACTTTGTCACTTTTTTGAATAAAAAAATTGAAATTTGATTTTTTCACTTTTGGGACTAAAAAAGATGAAATTTGGATTTTTTCACTTTTTGGATGAAAAAAGTTGAAATGTTTTCTAAGTGCCCACTCAGAATGGGACTTTGTCACTTTTTTGAAGAAAAAAATTCAAATTTCATTTTTTCACTTTTGGGACTCAAAAAGATGAAATTAGGATTTTTTCACTTTTTGGATGAAAAAAGTTGAAATGTTTTCTAAGTGACCACTCAGAATGGGACTTTGTCACTTTTTTTGAAGAATAATATTGAAATTTGTTTTTTCACTTTTGGGACAAAAAAGATGAAATTTGGATTTTTTTCATCTTTTGGATGAAAAATGTGAAATTTTTCAAATCCCTACTCAGAATGGGACTTTGTCACATTTTTGACAAAAACTATGAATGTTCACTTTTTCACTATTTGGATCTAAAAAGTTTACCTTTCCATCCAATAAGTCGAAATGTCCCATTCTGACATGGGAGGCGGAACACAGGTCAACTTAGACAAAAGTTTAATGTTTTTCTAAGTCCCATGTCATAATGAGATGGGACTTAGAAAAAAATTCAACTTTTGTAAAAAGTCAAAAGAACTTCTAAGGTCCTTGTCAGAATGGGAGTTTATCACTTCTTTGAAGAAGAAAATTAAATTTGGATGCTTTCACTTTTTGGACGATAAATGTTGAAATTTTTTCTAAGTCCCCATTCAGAGTGGGACTTTGCGACTTTTTTGAAGAAATGTATTCAATTTGGATTTTTTCACTTTTTGGATGAAAAAGTAGAATTTTTTTCTAAGTGCCCACTCAGAATGGGACTTTGTCACTTTTTTGAATAAAAAAATTGAAATTTGATTTTTTCACTTTTGGGACTAAAAAAAGATGAAATTTGGATTTTTTCACTTTTTGGATGAAAAAAGTTGAAATTTTTTCTAAGTGCCCACTCAGAATGGGACTTTGTCACATTTTTGACAAAAACTATGAATTTTCACTTTTTCACTATTTGGATGAAAAAAGTTTATCTTTCCATCCAATAAGTCGAAATGTCCCATTCTGACATGGGAAGCGGAACACAGGTCAACTTAGACAAAAGTTGAATGTTTTTCTAAGTCCCATGTCATAATGAGATGGGACTTAGAAAAAAATACAACTTTTGTAAAAAGTCAAAAGAACTTCTAAGGTCCTTGTCAGAATGGGAGTTTATCACTTCTTTCCAGAAGAAAATTAAATTTGCATGCTTTCCCATTTTGGACTATAAATGTTGAAATTTTTTCTAAGTCCCCATTCAGAGTGGGACTTTGCGACTTTTTTGAAGAAATGTATTCAATTTGGATTTTTTCACTTTTTGGATGAAAAAGAAGAAATTTTTTGTAAGTCCCCACTCAGAATGGGACTTTGTCACTTTTTTGAAGAAAAAAAATGAAATTTGATTTTTTTCACTTTTGGGACTAAAAAAGATGAAATTTGGATTTTTTCACTTTTTGGATGAAAAAAGTTGAAATTTTTTCTAAGTGCCCACTCAGAATGGGACTTTGTCACTTTTTTGAAGAAAAAAATTGAAATTTGATTTTTTCACTTTTGGGACTCAAAAAGATGAAATTTGGATTTTTTCACTTTTTGGATGAAAAAAGTTGAAATTTTTTCTAAGTGCCCACTCAGAATGGGACTTTGTCACTTTTTTGAAGAAAAAAATTGAAATTTGATTTTTTCACTTTTGGGACTAAAAAGATGAAATTTGGATTGTTTTCACCTTTTGGATGAAAAATGTGAAATTGTTTCAAATCCCTACTCAGAATGGGACTTTGTGACATTTTTGACAAAAACTATGAATTTTCACTTTTTCACTATTTGGGATCAAAAAAGTTTATCTTTCCATCCAATAAGTCGAAATGTCCCATTCTGACATGGGAAGCGGAACACATGTCAACTTAGACAAAAGTTGAATATTTTTCTAAGTCCCATCTCATAATGAGATGGGACTTAGAAAAAAATTCAACTTTTGTAAAAAGTCAAAAGAACTTCTAAGGCCCTTGTCAGAATGGGAGTTTATCACTTCTTTGCAGAAGAAAATTAAATTTGGATGCTTTCCCCTTTTTGGACTATAAATGTTGAAATTTTTTTCTAAGTCCCCATTCAGAGTGGGACTTTGCGACTTTTTTGAAGAAATGTATTCAATTTGGATTTTTTCACTTTTTGGATGAAAAGAAGAAATTTTTTGTAGGTGCCCACTCAGAATGGGGACTTTGTCACTTTTTTGAAGAAAAAAATTGAAATTTCATTTTTTCACTTTTGGGACTCAAAAAGATGAAATTAGGATTTTTTCACTTTTTGGATGAAAAAAGTTGAAATGTTTTCTAAGTGACCACTCAGAATGGGACTTTGTCACTTCTTTTGAAGAAAAATATTGAAATGTGTTTTTTCACTTTTGGGACAAAAAAGATGAAATTTGGATTTTTTTTCATCTTTTGGATGAAAAATGTGAAATTTTTCAAATCCCTACTCAGAATGGGACTTTGTCACATTTTTGACAAAAACTATGAATGTTCACTTTTTCACTATTTGGATCAAAAAAAGTTTACCTTTCCATCCAATAAGTCGAAATGTCCCATTCTGACATGGGAAGCGGAAACACAGGTCAACTTAGACAAAAAGTTGAATGTTTTTCTAAGTCCCATGTCATAATGAGATGGGACTTAGAAAAAAATTCAACTTTTGTAAAAAGTCAAAAGAACTTCTAAGGTCCTTGTCAGAATGGGAGTTTATCACTTCTTTGAAGAAGAAAATTAAATTTGGATGCTTTCACTTTTTGGACGATAAATGTTGAAATTTTTTCTAAGTCCCCATTCAGAGTGGGACTTTGCGACTTTTTTGAAGAAATGTATTCAATTTGGATTTTTTCACTTTTTGGATGAAAAAGTAGAATTTTTTTCTAAGTGCCCACTCAGAATGGGGACTTTGTCACTTTTTTTGAATAAAAAAAATGAAATTTGATTTTTTCACTTTTGGGACTAAAAAAGATGAAATTTGGATTTTTTCACTTTTTGGATGAAAAAAAGTTGAAATTTTTTCTAAGTGCCCACTCAGAATGGGACTTTGTCACATTTTTGACAAAAAACTATGAATTTTCACTTTTTCACTATTTGGATCAAAAAAGTTTATCTTTCCATCCAATAAGTCGAAATGTCCCATTCTGACATGGGAAGCGGAACACAGGTCAACTTAGACAAAAGTTGAATGTTTTTCTGAGTCCCATGTCATAATGAGATGGGACTTAGAAAAAAATTCAACTTTTGTAAAAAGTCAAAAGAACTTCTAAGGTCCTTGTCAGAATGGGAGTTTATCACTTCTTTCCAGAAGAAAATTTAATTTGCATGCTTTCCCATTTTGGACTATAAATGTTGAAATTTTTTCTAAGTCCCCATTCAGAGTGGGACTTTGCGACTTTTTTGAAGAAATGTATTCAATTTGGATTTTTTCACTTTTTGGATGAAAAAGAAGAAATTTTTTGTAAGTGCCCACTCAGAATGGGACTTTGTCACTTTTTTGAAGAAAAAAAATGAAATTTGATTTTTTCACTTTTGGGACTCAAAAAGATGAAATTAGGATTTTTTTCACTTTTTGGATGAAAAAAGTTGAAATTTTTTCTAAGTGCCCACTCAGAATGGGACTTTGTCACTTTTTTGAAGAAAAATATGTGAAATTAGTTTTTTCACTTTTGGGACTAAAAAGATGAAATTTGGATTTTTTTCACCTTTTGGATGAAAAATATGAATTTTTTTCAAATCCCTACTCAGAATGGGACTTTGCGACATTTTTGACAAAAACTATGAATTTTCACTTTTTCACTATTTGGATCAAAAAAGTTTATCTTTCCATCCAATAAGTCGAAATGTCCCATTCTGACATGGGAAGCGGAAGACATGTCAACTTAGACAAAAGTTGAATATTTTTTCTAAGTCCCATCTCATATGAGATGGGACTTAGAAAAAAATTCAACTTTTGT
>NW_027150238.1:0-56000 GCF_031143425.1 Pleurodeles waltl
CCACACAAGTGAGGTATCATTTTTATCGAGAGACGTGGGGGGACGCTGGGTGGAAGGAAATTTGTGGCTCCTCTCAGATTCCAGAACTTTCTGCCACAGAAATGTTAGGAACATGTGTTTTTTTAGCCACATTTTGAGGTTTGCAAAGGATTCTGGGTAACAGAACCTGGTCCGAGCCACACAAGTCACCCCATCTTGGATTCCCCTAGGTCTCTAGTTTTCAGAAATGCATAGGTTTGGTAGGTTTCCCTAGGTGGCGGCTGAGCTACAGGCCAAAATCTACAGGTAGGCACTTTGCAAAAAACACCTCTGTTTTCCTTCAACAATTTGGATGTGTCCACGTTGCGCTTTGGGGTGTTTCCTGTCGCGGGCGCTAGGCCTACCCACACAAGTGAGGTATCATTTTTATCGGGAGACGTGGGGGGACGCTGGGTGGAAGGAAATTTGTGGTTCCTCTCAGATTCCAGAACTTTCTGCCACAGAAATGTGAGGAACATGTGTTTTTTTAGCCACATTTTGAGGTTTGCAAAGGATTCTGGGTAACAGAACCTGGTCCGAGCCACACAAGTCACCCCATCTTGGATTCCCCTAGGTCTCTAGTTTTCAGAAATGCATAGGTTTTTGTAGGTTTCCCTAGGTTTGCGGCTGAGCTACAGGCCAAAATCTACAGGTAGGCACTTTGCAAAAAACACCTCTGTTTTCCTTCAAAAATTTGGATGTGTCCACGTTGCGCTTTGGGGTGTTTCCTGTCGCGGGCGCTAGGCCTACCCACACAAGTGAGGTATCATTTTTATCGGGAGACGTGGGGGAACGCTGGGTGGAAGGAAATTTGTGGCTCCTCTCAGATTCCAGAACTTTCTGCCACAGAAATGTGAGGAACATGTGTTTTTTTAGCCACATTTTGAGGTTTGCAAAGGATTCTGGGTAACAGAACCTGGTCCGAGCCACACAAGTCACCCCATCTTGGATTCCCCTAGGTCTCTAGTTTTCAGAAATGCACAGGTTTGGTAGGTTTCCCTAGGTGGCGGCTGAGCTACAGGCCAAAATCTACAGGTAGGCACTTTGCAAAAAACACCTCTGTTTTCCTTCAAAAATGTGGATGTGTCCACGTTGCGCTTTGGGCAGTTTCCTGTTGCGGGCGCTAGGACTACCCACACTAGTGAGGTATCATTTTCATCAGGAGACATGGGGTAACGTTGGGTGGAAGGAAATTCGTGGCTCCTCTCAGATTCCAGAACTTTCTGTCACAGAAATGTGAGGAACATGTGTTTTTTTAGCCACATTTTGAGGTTTGCAAAGGATTCTGAGTAACAGAACCTGGTCCGAGCCACCCAAGTCACCCCATCTTGGATTCCCCTAGGTCTCTAGTTTTCAAAAATGCACAGGTTTGGTAGGTTTCCCTAGGTGGCGGCTGAGCTACAGGCCAAAATCTACAGGTAGGCACTTTGCAAAAAACACCTCTGTTTTCCTTCAAAAATTTGGATGTGTCCACGTTGCGCTTTGGGGCGTTTTCTATCACGGGCGCTAGGCCTACCCACACAAGTGAGGTATAATTTTTATCGGAAGACGTGGGGGGACGCTGGGTGGAAGGAAATTTGGGGCTCCTCTCAGATTCCAGAACTTTCTGCCACAGAAATGTGAGGAACATGTGTTTTTTTAGCCACATTTTGAGGTTTGCAAAGGATTCTGGGTAACAGAACCTGGTCCGAGCCACACAAGTCACCCCATCTTGGATTCCCAAAGGTCTCTAGTTTTCAGAAATGCACAGGTTTGGTAGGTTTCCCTAGGAGGCGGCTGAGCTACAGGCCAAAATCTACAGGTAGGCACTTTGCAAAAAACACCTCTGTTTTCCTTCAAAAATTTGGCTGTGTCCACGTTGCACTTTGGGGCGTTTCCTGTCGCGGGCGCTAGGCCTACCCACACAAGTGAGGTATCATTTTTATCGGGAGACGTGGGGGGACGCTGGGTGGAAGGAAATTTGTGGCTCCTCTCAGATTCCAGAACTTTCTGCCACAGAAATGTGAGGAACATGTGTTTTTTTAGCCACATTTTGAGGTTTGCAAAGGATTCTGGGTAACAGAACCTGGTCCGAGCCACACAAGTCACCCCATCTTGGATTCCCCTAGGTCTCTAGTTTTCAGAAATGCATAGGTTTGGTAGGTTTCCCTAGGTGGCGGCTGAGCTACAGGCCAAAATCTACAGGTAGGCACTTTGCAAAAAACACCTCTGTTTTCATTCAAAAATTTGGCTGTGTCCACGTTGCACTTTGGGGCGTTTCCTGTCGCGGGCGCTAGGCCTACCCACACAAGTGAAGTATCATTTTTAGCGGGAAACGTGGGGGGACGCTGGGTGGAAGGAAATTTGTGGCTCCTCTCAGATTCCAGAACTTTCTGCCACAGAAATGTGAGGAACATGTGTTTTTTTAGCCAAATTTTGAGGTTTGCAAAGGATTCTGGGTAACAGAACCTGGTCCGAGCCACACAAGTCACCCCATCTTGGATTCCCCTAGGTCTCTAGTTTTCAGAAATGCACAGGTTTGGTAGGTTTCCCTAGGAGGCGGCTGAGCTACAGGACAAAATCTACAGGTAGGCACTTTGCAAAAAACACCTCTGTTTTCCTTCAAAAATTTGGCTGTGTCCACGTTGCACTTTGGGGCGTTTCCTGTTGCGGGCGCTAGGCCTACCCACACAAGTGAGGTATCATTTTTATCAAGAGACGTGGGGGGACGCTGGGTGGAAGGAAATTTGTGGCTCCTCTCAGATTCCAGAACTTTCTGCCACAGAAATGTGAGGAACATGTGTTTTTTTAGCCAAATTTTGAGGTTTGCAAAGGATTCTGGGTAACAGAACCTGGTCCGAGCCACACAAGTCTCCCCATCTTGGATTCCCCTAGGTCTCTAGTTTTCAGAAATGCACAGGTTTGGTAGGTTTCCCTAGGTGGCGGCTGAGCTACAGGCCAAAATCTACAGGTAGGCACTTTGCAAAAAACACCTCTGTTTTCCTTCAAAAATTTGGCTGTGTCCACGTTGCACTTTGGGGCGCTTCCTGTCGCGGGCGCTAGGCCTACCCACACAAGTGAAGTATCATTTTTATCGGGAGACGTGGGGGGACGCTGGGTGGAAGGAAATTTGTGGCTCCTCTCAGATTCCAGAACTTTCTGCCACAGAAATGTGAGGAACATGTGTTTTTTTAGCCAAATTTTGAGGTTTGCAAAGGATTCTGGGTAACAGAACCTGGTCCGAGCCACACAAGTCACCCCATCTTGGATTCCGCTAGGTCTCTAGTTTTCAGAAATGCACAGGTTTGGTAGGTTTCCCTAGGTGGCGGCTGAGCTACAGGCCAAAATCTACAGGTAGGCACTTTGCAAAAAACACCTCTGTTTTCCTTCAAAAATTTGGATGTGTCCACGTTTCGCTTTGGGGTGTTTCCTGTTGCGGGCGCTAGGCCTACCCACACAAGTGAGGTATCATTTTTATCGGGAGACGTGGGGGAACGCTGGGTGGAAGGAAATTCGTGGCTCCTCTCAGATTCCAGAACTTTCTGCCACAGAAATGTGAGGAACATGTGTTTTTTTTAGCCAAATTTTGAGGTTTGCAAAGGATTCTGGGTAACAGAACCTGGTCCGAGACACACAAGTCACCCCATCTTGGATTCCCCTAGGTCTCTAGTTTTCAGAAATGCACAGGTTTGGTAGGTTTCCCTAGGTGGCGGCTGAGCTACAGGCCAAAATCTACAGGTAGGCACTTTGCAAAAAACACCTCTGTTTTCCTTCAAAAATTTGGATGTGTCCACGTTGCGCTTTGGGGTGTTTACTGTCGCGGGCGCTAGGCCTACCCACACAAGTGAGGTATCATTTTTATCGGGAGACGTGGGGGAACGCTGGGTGGAAGGAAATTTGTGGCTCCTCTCAGATTCCAGAACTTTCTGCCACAGAAATGTGAGGAACATGTGTTTTTTTAGCCAAATTTTGAGGTTTGCAAAGGATTCTGGGTAACAGAACCTGGTCCGAGCCACACAAGTCACCCCATCTTGGATTCCCCTAGGTCTCTAGTTTTCAGAAATGCACAGGTTTGGTAGGTTTCCCTAGGTGGCGGCTGAGCTACAGGCCAAAATCTACAGGTAGGCACTTTGCAAAAAACACCTCTGTTTTCCTTCAAAAATTTGGCTGTGTCCACGTTGCACTTTGGGGCGTTTCCTGTTGCGGGCGCTAGGACTACCCACACTAGTGAGGTATCATTTTCATCAGGAGACATGGGGTAACGTTGGGTGGAAGGAAATTCGTGGCTCCTCTCAGATTCCAGAACTTTCTGCCACAGAAATGTGAGGAACATGTGTTTTTTTAGCCACATTTTGAGGTTTGCAAAGGATTCTGAGTAACAGAACCTGGTCCGAGCCACACAAGTCACCCCATCTTGGATTCCCCTAGGTCTCTAGTTTTCAGAAATGCACAGGTTTGGTAGGTTTCCCTAGGTGGCGGCTGAGCTACAGGCCAAAATCTACAGGTAGGCACTTTGCAAAAAACACCTCTGTTTTCCTTCAAAAATTTGGATGTGTCCACGTTGCGCTTTGGGGTGTTTTCTATCACGGGCGCTAGGCCTACCCACACAAGTGAGGTATAATTTTTATCGGGAGACGTGGGGGGACGCTGGGTGGAAGGAAATTTGTGGCTCCTCTCAGATTCCAGAACTTTCTGCCACAGAAATGTGAGGAACATGTGTTTTTTTAGCCACATTTTGAGGTTTGCAAAGGATTCTGGGTAACAGAACCTGGTCCGAGCCACACAAGTCACCCCATCTTGGATTCCCAAAGGTCTCTAGTTTTCAGAAATGCACAGGTTTGGTAGGTTTCCCTAGGAGGCGGCTGAGCTACAGGCCAAAATCTACAGGTAGGCACTTTGCAAAAAACACCTCTGTTTTCCTTCAAAAATTTGGCTGTGTCCACGTTGCACTTTGGGGCGTTTCCTGTCGCGGGCGCTAGGCCTACCCACACAAGTGAGGTATCATTTTTATCGGGAGACGTGGGGGGACGCTGGGTGGAAGGAAATTTGTGGCTCCTCTCAGATTCCAGAACTTTCTGCCACAGAAATGTGAGGAACATGTGTTTTTTTAGCCACATTTTGAGGTTTGCAAAGGATTCTGGGTAACAGAACCTGGTCCGAGCCACACAAGTCACCCCATCTTGGATTCCCCTAGGTCTCTAGTTTTCAGAAATGCATAGGTTTGGTAGGTTTCCCTAGGTGGCGGCTGAGCTACAGGCCAAAATCTACAGGTAGGCACTTTGCAAAAAACACCTCTGTTTTCCTTCAAAAATTTGGCTGTGTCCACGTTGCACTTTGGGGCGTTTCCTGTCGCGGGCGCTAGGCCTACCCACACAAGTGAAGTATCATTTTTATCGGGAGACGTGGGGGGACGCTGGGTGGAAGGAAATTTGTGGCTCCTCTCAGATTCCAGAACTTTCTGCCACAGAAATGTGAGGAACATGTGTTTTTTTAGCCAAATTTTGAGGTTTGCAAAGGATTCTGGGTAACAGAACCTGGTCCGAGCCACACAAGTCACCCCATCTTGGATTCCGCTAGGTCTCTAGTTTTCAGAAATGCACAGGTTTGGTAGGTTTCCCTAGGTGGCGGCTGAGCTACAGGCCAAAATCTACAGGTAGGCACTTTGCAAAAAACACCTCTGTTTTCCTTCAAAAATTTGGATGTGTCTACGTTTCGCTTTGGGGTGTTTCCTGTCGCGGGCGCTAGGCCTACCCACACAAGTGAGGTATCATTTTTATCGGGAGACGTGGGGGAACGCTGGGTGGAAGGAAATTCGTGGCTCCTCTCAGATTCCAGAACTTTCTGCCACAGAAATGTGAGGAACATGTGTTTTTTTAGCCAAATTTTGAGGTTTGCAAAGGATTCTGGGTAACAGAACCTGGTCCGAGACACACAAGTCACCCCATCTTGGATTCCCCTAGGTCTCTAGTTTTCAGAAATGCACAGGTTTGGTAGGTTTCCGTAGGTGGCGGCTGAGCTACAGGCCAAAATCTACAGGTAGGCACTTTGCAAAAAACACCTCTGTTTTCCTTCAAAAATTTGGATGTGTCCACGTTGCGCTTTGGGGTGTTTCCTGTCGCGGGCGCTAGGCCTACCCACACAAGTGAGGTATCATTTTTATCGGGAGACGTGGGGGAACGCTGGGTGGAAGGAAATTTGTGGCTCCTCTCAGATTCCAGAACTTTCTGCCACAGAAATGTGAGGAACATGTGTTTTTTTAGCCAAATTTTGAGGTTTGCAAAGGATTCTGGGTAACAGAACCTGGTCCGAGCCACACAAGTCACCCCATCTTGGATTCCCCTAGGTCTCTAGTTTTCAGAAATGCACAGGTTTGGTAGGTTTCCCTAGGTGGCGGCTGAGCTACAGGCCAAAATCTACAGGTAGGCACTTTGCAAAAAACACCTCTGTTTTCCTTCAAAAATTTGGCAGTGTCCACGTTGCACTTTGGGGCGTTTCCTGTTGCGGGCGCTAGGACTACCCACACTAGTGAGGTATCATTTTCATCAGGAGACATGGGGTAACGTTGGGTGGAAGGAAATTCGTGGCTCCTTTCAGATTCCAGAACTCTCTGCCACAGAAATGTGAGGAACATGTGTTTTTTTAGCCACATTTTGAGGTTTGCAAAGGATTCTGAGTTACAGAACCTGGTCCGAGCCACACAAGTCACCCCATCTTGGATTCCCCTAGGTCTCTAGTTTTCAGAAATGCACAGGTTTGGTAGGTTTCCCTAGGTGGCGGCTGAGCTACAGGCCAAAATCTACAGGTAGGCACTTTGCAAAAAACACCTCTGTTTTCCTTCAAAAATTTGGATGTGTCCACGTTGCGCTTTGGGGTGTTTCCTGTCGCGGGCGCTAGGCCTACCCACACAAGTGAGGTATCATTTTTATCGGGAGACGTGGGGGAACGCTGGGTGGAAGGAAATTTGTGGCTCCTCTCAGATTCCAGAACTTTCTGCCACAGAAATGTGAGGAACATGTGTTTTTTTAGCCAAATTTTGAGGTTTGCAAAGGATTCTGGGTAAAAGAACCTGGTCCGAGCCACACAAGTCACCCCATCTTGGATTCCCCTAGGTCTCTAGTTTTCAGAAATGCACAGGTTTGGTAGGTTTCCCTAGGTGGCGGCTGAGCTACAGGCCAAAATCTACAGGTAGGCACTTTGCAAAAAACACCTCTGTTTTCCTTCAAAAATTTGGCTGTGTCCACGTTGCACTTTGGGGCGTTTCCTGTTGCGGGCGCTAGGACTACCCACACTAGTGAGGTATCATTTTCATCAGGAGACATGGGGTAACGTTGGGTGGAAGGAAATTCGTGGCTCCTCTCAGATTCCAGAACTTTCTGCCACAGAAATGTGAGGAACATGTGTTTTTTTAGCCACATTTTGAGGTTTGCAAAGGATTCTGAGTAACAGAACCTGGTCCGAGCCACACAAGTCACCCCATCTTGGATTCCCCTAGGTCTCTAGTTTTCAGAAATGCACAGGTTTGGTAGGTTTCCCTAGGTGGCGGCTGAGCTACAGGCCAAAATCTACAGGTAGGCACTTTGCAAAAAACACCTCTGTTTTCCTTCAAAAATTTGGCTGTGTCCACGTTGCACTTTGGGGCGTTTCCTGTCGCGGGCGCTAGGCCTACCCACACAAGTGAAGTATCATTTTTATCGGGAGACGTGGGGGGACGCTGGGTGGAAGGAAATTTGTGGCTCCTCTCAGATTCCAGAACTTTCTGCCACAGAAATGTGAGGAACATGTGTTTTTTTAGCCAAATTTTGAGGTTTGCAAAGGATTCTGGGTAACAGAACCTGGTCCGAGCCACACAAGTCACCCCATCTTGGATTCCGCTAGGTCTCTAGTTTTCAGAAATGCACAGGTTTGGTAGGTTTCCCTAGGTGGCGGCTGAGCTACAGGCCAAAATCTACAGGTAGGCACTTTGCAAAAAACACCTCTGTTTTCCTTCAAAAATTTGGATGTGTCCACGTTTCGCTTTGGGGTGTTTCCTGTTGCGGGCGCTAGGCCTACCCACACAAGTGAGGTATCATTTTTATCGGGAGACGTGGGGGAACGCTGGGTGGAAGGAAATTCGTGGCTCCTCTCAGATTCCAGAACTTTCTGCCACAGAAATGTGAGGAACATGTGTTTTTTTTAGCCAAATTTTGAGGTTTGCAAAGGATTCTGGGTAACAGAACCTGGTCCGAGACACACAAGTCACCCCATCTTGGATTCCCCTAGGTCTCTAGTTTTCAGAAATGCACAGGTTTGGTAGGTTTCCCTAGGTGGCGGCTGAGCTACAGGCCAAAATCTACAGGTAGGCACTTTGCAAAAAACACCTCTGTTTTCCTTAAAAAATTTGGATGTGTCCACGTTGCGCTTTGGGGTGTTTCCTGTCGCGGGCGCTAGGCCTACCCACACAAGTGAGGTATCATTTTTATCGGGAGACGTGGGGGAACGCTGGGTGGAAGGAAATTTGTGGCTCCTCTCAGATTCCAGAACTTTCTGCCACAGAAATGTGAGGAACATGTGTTTTTTTAGCCAAATTTTGAGGTTTGCAAAGGATTCTGGGTAACAGAACCTGGTCCGAGCCACACAAGTCACCCCATCTTGGATTCCCCTAGGTCTCTAGTTTTCAGAAATGCACAGGTTTGGTAGGTTTCCCTAGGTGGCGGCTGAGCTACAGGCCAAAATCTACAGGTAGGCACTTTGCAAAAAACACCTCTGTTTTCCTTCAAAAATTTGGCTGTGTCCACGTTGCACTTTGGGGCGTTTCCTGTTGCGGGCGCTAGGACTACCCACACTAGTGAGGTATCATTTTCATCAGGAGACATGGGGTAACGTTGGGTGGAAGGAAATTCGTGGCTCCTCTCAGATTCCAGAACTTTCTGCCACAGAAATGTGAGGAACATGTGTTTTTTTAGCCACATTTTGAGGTTTGCAAAGGATTCTGAGTAACAGAACCTGGTCCGAGCCACACAAGTCACCCCATCTTGGATTCCCCTAGGTCTCTAGTTTTCAGAAATGCACAGGTTTGGTAGGTTTCCCTAGGTGGCGGCTGAGCTACAGGCCAAAATCTACAGGTAGGCACTTTGCAAAAAACACCTCTGTTTTCCTTCAAAAATTTGGCTGTGTCCACGTTGCACTTTGGGGCGTTTCCTGTCGCGGGCGCTAGGCCTACCCACACAAGTGAAGTATCATTTTTATCGGGAGACGTGGGGGGACGCTGGGTGGAAGGAAATTTGTGGCTCCTCTCAGATTCCAGAACTTTCTGCCACAGAAATGTGAGGAACATGTGTTTTTTTAGCCAAATTTTGAGGTTTGCAAAGGATTCTGGGTAACAGAACCTGGTCCGAGCCACACAAGTCACCCCATCTTGGATTCCGCTAGGTCTCTAGTTTTCAGAAATGCACAGGTTTGGTAGGTTTCCCTAGGTGGCGGCTGAGCTACAGGCCAAAATCTACAGGTAGGCACTTTGCAAAAAACACCTCTGTTTTCCTTCAAAAATTTGGATGTGTCCACGTTTCGCTTTGGGGTGTTTCCTGTTGCGGGCGCTAGGCCTACCCACACAAGTGAGGTATCATTTTTATCGGGAGACGTGGGGGAACGCTGGGTGGAAGGAAATTCGTGGCTCCTCTCAGATTCCAGAACTTTCTGCCACAGAAATGTGAGGAACATGTGTTTTTTTTAGCCAAATTTTGAGGTTTGCAAAGGATTCTGGGTAACAGAACCTGGTCCGAGACACACAAGTCACCCCATCTTGGATTCCCCTAGGTCTCTAGTTTTCAGAAATGCACAGGTTTGGTAGGTTTCCCTAGGTGGCGGCTGAGCTACAGGCCAAAATCTACAGGTAGGCACTTTGCAAAAAAAACCTCTGTTTTCCTTCAAAAATTTGGATGTGTCCACGTTGCGCTTTGGGGTGTTTCCTGTCGCGGGCGCTAGGCCTACCCACACAAGTGAGGTATCATTTTTATCGGGAGACGTGGGGGAACGCTGGGTGGAAGGAAATTTGTGGCTCCTCTCAGATTCCAGAACTTTCTGCCACAGAAATGTGAGGAACATGTGTTTTTTTAGCCAAATTTTGAGGTTTGCAAAGGATTCTGGGTAACAGAACCTGGTCCGAGCCACACAAGTCACCCCATCTTGGATTCCCCTAGGTCTCTAGTTTTCAGAAATGCACAGGTTTGGTAGGTTTCCCTAGGTGGCGGCTGAGCTACAGGCCAAAATCTACAGGTAGGCACTTTGCAAAAAACACCTCTGTTTTCCTTCAAAAATTTGGCTGTGTCCACGTTGCACTTTGGGGCGTTTCCTGTTGCGGGCGCTAGGACTACCCACACTAGTGAGGTATCATTTTCATCAGGAGACATGGGGTAACGTTGGGTGGAAGGAAATTCGTGGCTCCTCTCAGATTCCAGAACTTTCTGCCACAGAAATGTGAGGAACATGTGTTTTTTTAGCCACATTTTGAGGTTTGCAAAGGATTCTGAGTAACAGAACCTGGTCCGAGCCACACAAGTCACCCCATCTTGGATTCCCCTAGGTCTCTAGTTTTCAGAAATGCACAGGTTTGGTAGGTTTCCCTAGGTGGCGGCTGAGCTACAGGCCAAAATCTACAGGTAGGCACTTTGCAAAAAACACCTCTGTTTTCCTTCAAAAATTTGGATGTGTCCACGTTGCGCTTTGGGGTGTTTTCTATCACGGGCGCTAGGCCTACCCACACAAGTGAGGTATAATTTTTATCGGGAGACGTGGGGGGACGCTGGGTGGAAGGAAATTTGTGGCTCCTCTCAGATTCCAGAACTTTCTGCCACAGAAATGTGAGGAACATGTGTTTTTTTAGCCACATTTTGAGGTTTGCAAAGGATTCTGGGTAACAGAACCTGGTCCGAGCCACACAAGTCACCCCATCTTGGATTCCCAAAGGTCTCTAGTTTTCAGAAATGCACAGGTTTGGTAGGTTTCCCTAGGAGGCGGCTGAGCTACAGGCCAAAATCTACAGGTAGGCACTTTGCAAAAAACACCTCTGTTTTCCTTCAAAAATTTGGCTGTGTCCACGTTGCACTTTGGGGCGTTTCCTGTCGCGGGCGCTAGGCCTACCCACACAAGTGAGGTATCATTTTTATCGGGAGACGTGGGGGGACGCTGGATGGAAGGAAATTTGTGGCTCCTCTCAGATTCCAGAACTTTCTGCCACAGAAATGTGAGGAACATGTGTTTTTTTAGCCACATTTTGAGGTTTGCAAAGGATTCTGGGTAACAGAACCTGGTCCGAGCCACACAAGTCACCCCATCTTGGATTCCCCTAGGTCTCTAGTTTTCAGAAATGCATAGGTTTGGTAGGTTTCCCTAGGTGGCGGCTGAGCTACAGGCCAAAATCTACAGGTAGGCACTTTGCAAAAAACACCTCTGTTTTCCTTCAAAAATTTGGCTGTGTCCACGTTGCACTTTGGGGCGTTTCCTGTCGCGGGCGCTAGGCCTACCCACACAAGTGAAGTATCATTTTTATCGGGAGACGTGGGGGGACGCTGGGTGGAAGGAAATTTGTGGCTCCTCTCAGATTCCAGAACTTTCTGCCACAGAAATGTGAGGAACATGTGTTTTTTTAGCCAAATTTTGAGGTTTGCAAAGGATTCTGGGTAACAGAACCTGGTCCGAGCCACACAAGTCACCCCATCTTGGATTCCCCTAGGTCTCTAGTTTTCAGAAATGCACAGGTTTGGTAGGTTTCCCTAGGTGGCGGCTGAGCTACAGGCCAAAATCTACAGGTAGGCACTTTGCAAAAAACACCTCTGTTTTCCTTCAAAAATTTGGCTGTGTCCACGTTGCACTTTGGGGCGTTTCCTGTTGCGGGCGCTAGGACTACCCACACTAGTGAGGTATCATTTTCATCAGGAGACATGGGGTAACGTTGGGTGGAAGGAAATTCGTGGCTCCTTTCAGATTCCAGAACTCTCTGCCACAGAAATGTGAGGAACATGTGTTTTTTTAGCCACATTTTGAGGTTTGCAAAGGATTCTGAGTAACAGAACCTGGTCCGAGCCACACAAGTCACCCCATCTTGGATTCCCCTAGGTCTCTAGTTTTCAGAAATGCACAGGTTTGGTAGGTTTCCCTAGGTGGCGGCTGAGCTACAGGCCAAAATCTACAGGTAGGCACTTTGCAAAAAACACCTCTGTTTTCCTTCAAAAATTTGGATGTGTCCACGTTGCGCTTTGGGGTGTTTCCTGTCGCGGGCGCTAGGCCTACCCACACAAGTGAGGTATCATTTTTATCGGGAGACGTGGGGGAACGCTGGGTGGAAGGAAATTTGTGGCTCCTCTCAGATTCCAGAACTTTCTGCCACAGAAATGTGATGAACATGTGTTTTTTTAGCCAAATTTTGAGGTTTGCAAAGGATTCTGGGTAAAAGAACCTGGTCCGAGCCACACAAGTCACCCCATCTTGGATTCCCCTAGGTCTCTAGTTTTCAGAAATGCACAGGTTTGGTAGGTTTCCCTAGGTGGCGGCTGAGCTACAGGCCAAAATCTACAGGTAGGCACTTTGCAAAAAACACCTCTGTTTTCCTTCAAAAATTTGGCTGTGTCCACGTTGCACTTTGGGGCGTTTCCTGTTGCGGGCGCTAGGACTACCCACACTAGTGAGGTATCATTTTCATCAGGAGACATGGGGTAACGTTGGGTGGAAGGAAATTCGTGGCTCCTCTCAGATTCCAGAACTTTCTGCCACAGAAATGTGAGGAACATGTGTTTTTTTAGCCACATTTTGAGGTTTGCAAAGGATTCTGAGTAACAGAACCTGGTCCGAGCCACACAAGTCACCCCATCTTGGATTCCCCTAGGTCTCTAGTTTTCAGAAATGCACAGGTTTGGTAGGTTTCCCTAGGTGGCGGCTGAGCTACAGGCCAAAATCTACAGGTAGGCACTTTGCAAAAAACACCTCTGTTTTCCTTCAAAAATTTGGATGTGTCCACGTTGCGCTTTGGGGTGTTTTCTATCACGGGCGCTAGGCCTACCCACACAAGTGAGGTATAATTTTTATCGGGAGACGTGGGGGGACGCTGGGTGGAAGGAAATTTGTGGCTCCTCTCAGATTCCAGAACTTTCTGCCACAGAAATGTGAGGAACATGTGTTTTTTTAGCCACATTTTGAGGTTTGCAAAGGATTCTGGGTAACAGAACCTGGTCCGAGCCACACAAGTCACCCCATCTTGGATTCCCAAAGGTCTCTAGTTTTCAGAAATGCACAGGTTTGGTAGGTTTCCCTAGGAGGCGGCTGAGCTACAGGCCAAAATCTACAGGTAGTCACTTTGCAAAAAACACCTCTGTTTTCCTTCAAAAATTTGGCTGTGTCCACGTTGCACTTTGGGGCGTTTCCTGTCGCGGGCGCTAGGCCTACCCACACAAGTGAGGTATCATTTTTATCGGGAGACGTGGGGGGACACTGGGTGGAAGGAAATTTGTGGCTCCTCTCAGATTCCAGAACTTTCTGCCACAGAAATGTGAGGAACATGTGTTTTTTTAGCCACATTTTGAGGTTTGCAAAGGATTCTGGGTAACAGAACCTGGTCCGAGCCACACAAGTCACCCCATCTTGGATTCCCCTAGGTCTCTAGTTTTCAGAAATGCATAGGTTTGGTAGGTTTCCCTAGGTGGCGGCTGAGCTACAGGCCAAAATCTACAGGTAGGCACTTTGCAAAAAACACCTCTGTTTTCCTTCAAAAATTTGGCTGTGTCCACGTTGCACTTTGGGGCGTTTCCTGTCGCGGTCGCTAGGCCTACCCACACAAGTGAAGTATAATTTTTATCGGGAGACGTGGGGGGACGCTGGGTGGAAGGAAATTTGTGGCTCCTCTCAGATTCCAGAACTTTCTGCCACAGAAATGTGAGGAACATGTGTTTTTTTAGCCAAATTTTGAGGTTTGCAAAGGATTCTGGGTAACAGAACCTGGTCCGAGCCACACAAGTCACCCCATCTTGGATTCCGCTAGGTCTCTAGTTTTCAGAAATGCACAGGTTTGGTAGGTTTGCCTAGGTGGCGGCTGAGCTACAGGCCAAAATCTACAGGTAGGCACTTTGCAAAAAACACCTCTGTTTTCCTTCAAAAATTTGGATGTGTCTACGTTTCGCTTTGGGGTGTTTCCTGTCGCGGCCGCTAGGCCTACCCACACAAGTGAGGTATCATTTTTATCGGGAGACGTGGGGGAACGCTGGGTGGAAGGAAATTCGTGGCTCCTCTCAGATTCCAGAACTTTCTGCCACAGAAATGTTAGGAACATGTGTTTTTTTAGCCAAATTTTGAGGTTTGCAAAGGATTCTGGGTAACAGAACCTGGTCCGAGACACACAAGTCACCCCATCTTGGATTCCCCTAGGTCTCTAGTTTTCAGAAATGCACAGGTTTGGTAGGTTTCCGTAGGTGGCGGCTGAGCTACAGGCCAAAATCTACAGGTAGGCACTTTGCAAAAAACACCTCTGTTTTCCTTCAAAAATTTGGATGTGTCCACGTTGCGCTTTGGGGTGTTTCCTGTCGCGGGCGCTAGGCCTACCCACACAAGTGAGGTATCATTTTTATCGGGAGACGTGGGGGAACGCTGGGTGGAAGGAAATTTGTGGCTCCTCTCAGATTCCAGAACTTTCTGCCACAGAAATGTGAGGAACATGTGTTTTTTTAGCCAAATTTTGAGGTTTGCAAAGGATTCTGGGTAACAGAACCTGGTCCGAGCCACACAAGTCACCCCATCTTGGATTCCCCTAGGTCTCTAGTTTTCAGAAATGCACAGGTTTGGTAGGTTTCCCTAGGTGGCGGCTGAGCTACAGGCCAAAATCTACAGGTAGGCACTTTGCAAAAAACACCTCTGTTTTCCTTCAAAAATTTGGCTGTGTCCACGTTGCACTTTGGGGCGTTTCCTGTTGCGGGCGCTAGGACTACCCACACTAGTGAGGTATCATTTTCATCAGGAGACATGGGGTAACGTTGGGTGGAAGGAAATTCGTGGCTCCTCTCAGATTCCAGAACTTTCTGCCACAGAAATGTGAGGAACATGTGTTTTTTTAGCCACATTTTGAGGTTTGCAAAGGATTCTGAGTAACAGAACCTGGTCCGAGCCACACAAGTCACCCCATCTTGGATTCCCCTAGGTCTCTAGTTTTCAGAAATGCACAGGTTTGGTAGGTTTCCCTAGGTGGCGGCTGAGCTACAGGCCAAAATCTACAGGTAGGCACTTTGCAAAAAACACCTCTGTTTTCCATCAAAAATTTGGATGTGTCCACGTTGCGCTTTGGGGTGTTTTCTATCACGGGCGCTAGGCCTACCCACACAAGTGAGGTATAATTTTTATCGGGAGACGTGGGGGGACGCTGGGTGGAAGGAAATTTGTGGCTCCTCTCAGATTCCAGAACTTTCTGCCACAGAAATGTGAGGAACATGTGTTTTTTTAGCCACATTTTGAGGTTTGCAAAGGATTCTGGGTGATAGAACCTGGTCCGAGCCACACAAGTCACCCCATCTTGGATTCCCAAAGGTCTCTAGTTTTCAGAAATGCACAGGTTTGGTAGGTTTCCCTAGGAGGCGGCTGAGCTACAGGCCAAAATCTACAGGTAGGCACTTTGCAAAAAACACCTCTGTTTTCCTTCAAAAATTTGGCTGTGTCCACGTTGCACTTTGGGGCGTTTCCTGTCGCGGGCCCTAGGCCTACCCACACAAGTGAGGTATCATTTTTATCGGGAGACGTGGGGGGACGCTGGGTGGAAGGAAATTTGTGGCTCCTCTCAGATTCCAGAACTTTCTGCCACAGAAATGTGAGGAACATGTGTTTTTTTAGCCACATTTTGAGGTTTGCAAAGGATTCTGGGTAACAGAACCTGGTCCGAGCCACACAAGTCACCCCATCTTGGATTCCCCTAGGTCTCTAGTTTTCAGAAATGCATAGGTTTGGTAGGTTTCCCTAGGTGGCGGCTGAGCTACAGGCCAAAATCTACAGGTAGGCACTTTGCAAAAAACACCTCTGTTTTCCTTCAAAAATGTGGCTGTGTCCACGTTGCACTTTGGGGCGTTTCCTGTCGCGGGCGCTAGGCCTACCCACACAAGTGAAGTATCATTTTTATCGGGAGACGTGGGGGGACGCTGGGTGGAAGGAAATTTGTGGCTCCTCTCAGATTCCAGAACTTTCTGCCACAGAAATGTGAGGAACATGTTTTTTTTTTAGCCAAATTTTGAGGTTTGCAAAGGATTCTGGGTAACAGAACCTGGTCCGAGCCACACAAGTCACCCCATCTTGGATTCTGCTAGGTCTCTAGTTTTCAGAAATGCACAGGTTTGGTAGGTTTCCCTAGGTGGCGGCTGAGCTACAGGCCAAAATCTACAGGTAGGCACTTTGCAAAAAACACCTCTGTTTTCCTTCAAAAATTTGGATATGTCCACGTTGCGCTTTGGGGCGTTTCCTGACGCGGGCCCTAGGCCTACCCACACAAGTGAGGTATCATTTTTATTGGGAGACGTGGGGGAACGCTGAGTGGAAGGAAATTTGTGGCTCCTCTCAGATTCCAGAACTTTCTGCCACAGAAATGTGAGGAACATGTGTTTTTTTAGCCAAATTTTGAGGTTTGCAAAGGATTCTGGGTAACAGAACCTGGTCCGAGCCACACAAGTCACCCCATCTTGGATTCCCCTAGGTCTCTAGTTTTCAGAAATGCACAGGTTTGGTAGGTTTCCCTAGGTGGCGGCTGAGCTACAGGCCAAAATCTACAGGTAGGCACTTTGCAAAAAACACCTCTGTTTTCCTTCAAAAATTTGGCTGTGTCCACGTTGAACTTTGGGGCGTTTCCTGTTGCGGGCGCTAGGCCTACCCACACAAGTGAGGTATCATTTTTATCGAGAGACGTGGGGGGACGCTGGGTGGAAGGAAATTTGTGGCTCCTCTCAGATTCCAGAACTTTCTGCCACAGAAATGTGAGGAACATGTGTTTTTTTAGCCACATTTTGAGGTTTGCAAAGGATTCTGGGTAACAGAACCTGGTCCGAGCCACACAAGTCACCCCATCTTGGATTCCCCTAGGTCTCTAGTTTTCAGAAATGCATAGGTTTGGTAGGTTTCCCTAGGTGGCGGCTGAGCTACAGGCCAAAATCTACAGGTAGGCACTTTGCAAAAAACACCTCTGTTTTCCTTCAAAAATTTGGATGTGTCCACGTTGCGCTTTGGGGTGTTTCCTGTCGCGGGCGCTTGGCCTACCCACACAAGTGAGGTATCATTTTTATCGGGAGACGTGGGGGAACGCTTGGTGGAAGGAAATTTGTGGCTCCTCTCAGATTCCAGAACTTTCTGCCACAGAAATGTGAGGAACAAGTGTTTTTTTAGCCAAATTTTGAGGTTTGCAAAGGATTCTGGGTAACAGAACCTGGTCCGAGCCACACAAGTCACCCCATCTTGGATTCCCCTAGGTCTCTAGTTTTCAGAAATGCACAGGTTTGGTAGGTTTCCCTAGGTGGCGGCTGAGCTACAGGCCAAAATCTACAGGTAGGCACTTTGCAAAAAACACCTCTGTTTTCCTTCAAAAATTTGGCTGTGTCCACGTTGCACTTTGGGGCGTTTCCTGTTGCGGGCGCTAGGCCTACCCACACAAGTGAGGTATCATTTTTATCGAGAGACGTGGGGAGACGCTGGGTGGAAGGAAATTTGTGGCTCCTCTCAGATTCCAGAACTTTCTGCCACAGAAATGTGAGGAACATGTGTTTTTTTAGCCACATTTTGAGGTTTGCAAAGGATTCTGGGTAACAGAACCTGGTCCGAGCCACACAAGTCACCCCATCTTGGATTCCCCTAGGTCTCTAGTTTTCAGAAATGCATAGGTTTGGTAGGTTTCCCTAGGTGGCGGCTGAGCTACAGGCCAAAATCTACAGGTAGGCACTTTGCAAAAAACACCTCTGTTTTCCTTCAAAAATGTGGATGTGTCCACGTTGCGCTTTGGGGTGTTTCCTGTCGCGGGCGCTAGGCCTACCCACACAAGTGAGGTATCATTTTTATCGGGAGACGTGGGGGAACGCTGGGTGGAAGGAAATTTGTGGCTCCTCTCAGATTCCAGAACTTTCTGCCACAGAAATGTGAGGAACATGTGTTTTTTTAGCCACATTTTGAGGTTTGCAAAGGATTCTGGGTAACAGAACCTGGTCCGAGCCACACAAGTCACCCCATCTTGGATTCCCCTAGGTCTCTAGTTTTCAGAAATGCACAGGTTTGGTAGGTTTCCGTAGGTGGCGGCTGAGCTACAGGCCAAAATCTACAGGTAGGCACTTTGCAAAAAACACCTCTGTTTTCCATCAAAAATTTGGATGTGTCCACGTTGCGCTTTGGGGCGTTTCCTGTTGCGGGCGCTAGGACTACCCACACTAGTGAGGTATCATTTTTATCAGGAGACATGGGGTAACGTTGGGTGGAAGGAAATTCGTGGCTCCTCTCAGATTCCAGAACTTTCTGCCACAGAAATGTGAGGAACATGTGTTTTTTTAGCCGAATTTTGAGGTTTGCAAAGGATTCTGAGTAACAGAACCTGGTCCGAGCCACACAAGTCACCCCATCTTGGATTCCCCTAGGTCTCTAGTTTTCAGAAATGCACAGGTTTGGTAGGTTTCCCTAGGTGGCGGCTGAGCTACAGGCCAAAATCTACAGGTAGGCACTTTGTAAAAAACCCCTCTGTTTTCCTTCAAAAATTTGGATGTGTCCACGTTGCGCTTTGGGGCGTTTTCTATCACGGGCGCTAGGCCTACCCACACAAGTGAGGTATAATTTTTATCGGGAGACGCGGGGGGACGCTGGGTGGAAGGAAATTTGTGGCTCCTCTCAGATTCCAGAACTTTCTGCCACAGAAATGTGAGGAACATGTGTTTTTTTAGCCACATTTTGAGGTTTGCAAAGGATTCTGGGTAACAGAACCTGGTCCGAGCCACACAAGTCACCCCATCTTGGATTCCCAAAGGTCTCTAGTTTTCAGAAATGCACAGGTTTGGTAGGTTTCCCTAGGAGGCGGCTGAGCTACAGGCCAAAATCTACAGGTAGGCACTTTGCAAAAAACACCTATGTTTTCCTTCAAAAATGTGGCTGTGTCCACGTTGCACTTTGGGGCGTTTCCTGTTGCGGGCGCTAGGCCTACCCACACAAGTGAAGTATCATTGTTATCAAGAGACGTGGGGGGACGCTGGGTGGAAGGAAATTTGTGGCTCCTCTCAGATTCCAGAACTTTCTGCCACAGAAATGTGAGGAACATGTGTTTTTTTAGCCAAATTTTGAGGTTTGCAAAGGATTCTGGGTAACAGAACCTGGTCCGAGCCACACAAGTCACCCCATCTTGGATTCCCCTAGGTCTCTAGTTTTCAGAAATGCACAGGTTTGGTAGGTTTCCCTAGGTGGCGGCTGAGCTACAGGCCAAAATCTACAGGTAGGCACTTTGCAAAAAACACCTCTGTTTTCCTTCAAAAATTTGGCTGTGTCCACGTTGCACTTTGGGGCGTTTCCTGTTGCGGGCGCTAGGCCTACCCACACAAGTGAGGTATCATTTTTATCGAGAGACGTGGGGGGACGCTGGGTGGAAGGAAATTTGTGGCTCCTCTCAGATTCCAGAACTTTCTGCCACAGAAATGTGAGGAACATGTTTTTTTTAGCCACATTTTGAGGTTTGCAAAGGATTCTGGGTAACAGAACCTGGTCCGAGCCACACAAGTCACCCCATCTTGGATTCCCCTAGGTCTCTAGTTTTCAGAAATGCATAGGTTTGGTAGGTTTCCCTAGGTGGCGGCTGAGCTACAGGCCAAAATCTACAGGTAGGCACTTTGCAAAAAACACCTCTGTTTTCCTTCAAAAATTTGGATGTGTCCACGTTGCGCTTTGGGGTGTTTCCTGTCGCGGGCGCTAGGCCTACCCACACAAGTGAGGTATCATTTTTATCGGGAGACGTGGGGGAACGCTGGGTGGAAGGAAATTTGTGGCTCCTCTCAGATTCCAGAACTTTCTGCCACAGAAATGTGAGGAACATGTGTTTTTTTAGCCACATTTTGAGGTTTGCAAAGGATTCTGGGTAACAGAACCTGGTCCGAGCCACACAAGTCACCCCATCTTGGATTCCCCTAGGTCTCTAGTTTTCAGAAATGCACAGGTTTGGTAGGTTTCCGTAGGTGGCGGCTGAGCTACAGGCCAAAATCTACAGGTAGGCACGTTGCAAAAAACACCTCTGTTTTCCATCAAAAATTTGGATGTGTCCACGTTGCGCTTTGGGGCGTTTCCTGTTGCGGGCGCTAGGACTACCCACACTAGTGAGGTATCATTTTTATCAGGAGACATGGGGTAACGTTGGGTGGAAGGAAATTCGTGGCTCCTCTCAGATTCCAGAACTTTCTGCCACAGAAATGTGAGGAACATGTGTTTTTTTAGCCGAATTTTGAGGTTTGCAAAGGATTCTGAGTAACAGAACCTGGTCCGAGCCACACAAGTCACCCCATCTTGGATTCCCCTAGGTCTCTAGTTTTCAGAAATGCACAGGTTTGGTAGGTTTCCCTAGGTGGCGGCTGAGCTACAGGCCAAAATCTACAGGTAGGCACTTTGTAAAAAACCCCTCTGTTTTCCTTCAAAAATTTGGATGTGTCCACGTTGCGCTTTGGGGCGTTTTCTATCACGGGCGCTAGGCCTACCCACACAAGTGAGGTATAATTTTTATCGGGAGACGCGGGGGGACGCTGGGTGGAAGGAAATTTGTGGCTCCTCTCAGATTCCTGAACTTTCTGCCACAGAAATGTGAGGAACATGTGTTTTTTTAGCCACATTTTGAGGTTTGCAAAGGATTCTGGGTAACAGAACCTGGTCCGAGCCACACAAGTCACCCCATCTTGGATTCCCAAAGGTCTCTAGTTTTCAGAAATGCACAGGTTTGGTAGGTTTCCCTAGGAGGCGGCTGAGCTACAGGCCAAAATCTACAGGTAGGCACTTTGCAAAAAACACCTATGTTTTCCTTCAAAAATTTGGCTGTGTCCACGTTGCACTTTGGGGCGTTTCCTGTTGCGGGCGCTAGGCCTACCCACACAAGTGAAGTATCATTGTTATCAAGAGACGTGGGGGGACGCTGGGTGGAAGGAAATTTGTGGCTCCTCTCAGATTCCAGAACTTTCTGCCACAGAAATGTGAGGAACATGTGTTTTTTTAGCCAAATTTTGAGGTTTGCAAAGGATTCTGGGTAACAGAACCTGGTCCGAGCCACACAAGTCACCCCATCTTGGATTCCCCTAGGTCTCTAGTTTTCAGAAATGCACAGGTTTGGTAGGTTTCCCTAGGTGGCGGCTGAGCTACAGGCCAAAATCTACAGGTAGGCACTTTGCAAAAAACACCTCTGTTTTCCTTCAAAAATTTGGATGTGTCCACGTTGCGCTTTGGGGTGTTTCCTGTCGCGGGCGCTAGGCCTACCCACACAAGTGAGGTATCATTTTTATCAGGAGACGTGGGGGAACGCTGGGTGGAATGAAATTTGTGGCTCCTCTCAGATTCCAGAACTTTCTGCCACAGAAATGTGAGGAACATGTGTTTTTTTAGCCAAATTTTGAGGTTTGCAAAGGATTCTGGGTAACAGAACCTGGTCCGAGCCACACAAGTCACCCCATCTTGGATTCCCCTAGGTCTCTAGTTTTCAGAAATGCACAGGTTTGGTAGGTTTCCCTAGGTGGCGGCTGAGCTACAGGCCAAAATCTACAGGTAGGCACTTTGCAAAAAACACCTCTGTTTTCCTTCAAAAATTTGGATGTGTCCACGTTGCACTTTGGGGCGTTTCCTGTTGCGGGCGCTAGGCCTACCCACACAAGTGAGGTATCATTTTTATTGGGAGACGTGGGGGAACGCTGGGTGGAAGGAAATTCGTGGCTCCTCTCAGATTCCAGAACTTTCTGCCACAGAAATGTGAGGAACATGTGTTTTTTTAGCCACATTTTGAGGTTTGCAAAGGATTCTGAGTAACAGAACCTGGTCCGAGCCACTCAAGTCACCCCATCTTGGATTCCCCTAGGTCTCTAGTTTTCAGAAATGCACAGGTTTGGTAGGTTTCCCTAGGTGGCGGCTGAGCTACAGGCCAAAATCTACAGGTAGGCACTTTGCAAAAAACACCTCTGTTTTCCTTCAAAAATTTGGATGTGTCCACGTTGCGCTTTGGGGTGTTTTCTATCACGGGCGCTAGGCCTACCCACACAAGTGAGGTATAATTTTTATCGGGAGACGTGGGGGGACGCTGGGTGGAAGGAAATTTGTGGCTCCTCTCAGATTCCAGAACTTTCTGCCACAGAAATGTGAGGAACATGTGTTTTTTTAGCCACATTTTGAGGTTTGCAAAGGATTCTGGGTGATAGAACCTGGTCCGAGCCACACAAGTCACCCCATCTTGGATTCCCAAAGGTCTCTAGTTTTCAGAAATGCACAGGTTTGGTAGGTTTCCCTAGGAGGCGGCTGAGCTACAGGCCAAAATCTACAGGTAGGCACTTTGCAAAAAACACCTCTGTTTTCCTTCAAAAATTTGGCTGTGTCCACGTTGCACTTTGGGGCGTTTCCTGTCGCGGGCGCTAGGCCTACCCACACAAGTGAGGTATCATTTTTATCGGGAGACGTGGGGGGACGCTGGGTGGAAGGAAATTTGTGGCTCCTCTCAGATTCCAGAACTTTCTGCCACAGAAATGTGAGGAACATGTGTTTTTTTAGCCACATTTTGAGGTTTGCAAAGGATTCTGGGTAACAGAACCTGGTCCGAGCCACACAAGTCACCCCATCTTGGATTCCCCTAGGTCTCTAGTTTTCAGAAATGCATAGGTTTGGTAGGTTTCCCTAGGTGGCGGCTGAGCTACAGGCCAAAATCTACAGGTAGGCACTTTGCAAAAAACACCTCTGTTTTCCTTCAAAAATGTGGCTGTGTCCACGTTGCACTTTGGGGCGTTTCCTGTCGCGGGCGCTAGGCCTACCCACACAAGTGAAGTATCATTTTTATCGGGAGACGTGGGGGGACGCTGGGTGGAAGGAAATTTGTGGCTCCTCTCAGATTCCAGAACTTTCTGCCACAGAAATGTGAGGAACATGTTTTTTTTTTAGCCAAATTTTGAGGTTTGCAAAGGATTCTGGGTAACAGAACCTGGTCCGAGCCACACAAGTCACCCCATCTTGGATTCCGCTAGGTCTCTAGTTTTCAGAAATGCACAGGTTTGGTAGGTTTCCCTAGGTGGCGGCTGAGCTACAGGCCAAAATCTACAGGTAGGCACTTTGCAAAAAACACCTCTGTTTTCCTTCAAAAATTTGGATATGTCCACGTTGCGCTTTGGGGCGTTTCCTGACGCGGGCCCTAGGCCTACCCACACAAGTGAGGTATCATTTTTATTGGGAGACGTGGGGGAACGCTGGGTGGAAGGAAATTTGTGGCTCCTCTCAGATTCCAGAACTTTCTGCCACAGAAATGTGAGGAACATGTGTTTTTTTAGCCAAATTTTGAGGTTTGCAAAGGATTCTGGGTAACAGAACCTGGTCCGAGCCACACAAGTCACCCCATCTTGGATTCCCCTAGGTCTCTAGTTTTCAGAAATGCACAGGTTTGGTAGGTTTCCCTAGGTGGCGGCTGAGCTACAGGCCAAAATCTACAGGTAGGCACTTTGCAAAAAACACCTCTGTTTTCCTTCAAAAATTTGGCTGTGTCCACGTTGCACTTTGGGGCGTTTCCTGTTGCGGGCGCTAGGCCTACCCACACAAGTGAGGTATCATTTTTATCGAGAGACGTGGGGGGACGCTGGGTGGAAGGAAATTTGTGGCTCCTCTCAGATTCCAGAACTTTCTGCCACAGAAATGTGAGGAACATGTGTTTTTTTAGCCACATTTTGAGGTTTGCAAAGGATTCTGGGTAACAGAACCTGGTCCGAGCCACACAAGTCACCCCATCTTGGATTCCCCTAGGTCTCTAGTTTTCAGAAATGCATAGGTTTGGTAGGTTTCCCTAGGTGGCGGCTGAGCTACAGGCCAAAATCTACAGGTAGGCACTTTGCAAAAAACACCTCTGTTTTCCTTCAAAAATTTGGATGTGTCCACGTTGCGCTTTGGGGTGTTTCCTGTCGCGGGCGCTAGGCCTACCCACACAAGTGAGGTATCATTTTTATCGGGAGACGTGGGGGAACGCTTGGTGGAAGGAAATTTGTGGCTCCTCTCAGATTCCAGAACTTTCTGCCACAGAAATGTGAGGAACAAGTGTTTTTTTAGCCAAATTTTGAGGTTTGCAAAGGATTCTGGGTAACAGAACCTGGTCCGAGCCACACAAGTCACCCCATCTTGGATTCCCCTAGGTCTCTAGTTTTCAGAAATGCACAGGTTTGGTAGGTTTCCCTAGGTGGCGGCTGAGCTACAGGCCAAAATCTACAGGTAGGCACTTTGCAAAAAACACCTCTGTTTTCCTTCAAAAATTTGGCTGTGTCCACGTTGCACTTTGGGGCGTTTCCTGTTGCGGGCGCTAGGCCTACCCACACAAGTGAGGTATCATTTTTATCGAGAGACGTGGGGGGACGCTGGGTGGAAGGAAATTTGTGGCTCCTCTCAGATTCCAGAACTTTCTGCCACAGAAATGTGAGGAACATGTGTTTTTTTAGCCACATTTTGAGGTTTGCAAAGGATTCTGGGTAACAGAACCTGGTCCGAGCCACACAAGTCACCCCATCTTGGATTCCCCTAGGTCTCTAGTTTTCAGAAATGCATAGGTTTGGTAGGTTTCCCTAGGTGGCGGCTGAGCTACAGGCCAAAATCTACAGGTAGGCACTTTGCAAAAAACACCTCTGTTTTCCTTCAAAAATTTGGATGTGTCCACGTTGCGCTTTGGGGTGTTTCCTGTCGCGGGCGCTAGGCCTACCCACACAAGTGAGGTATCATTTTTATCGGGAGACGTGGGGGAACGCTGGGTGGAAGGAAATTTGTGGCTCCTCTCAGATTCCAGAACTTTCTGCCACAGAAATGTGAGGAACATGTGTTTTTTTAGCCACATTTTGAGGTTTGCAAAGGATTCTGGGTAACAGAACCTGGTCCGAGCCACACAAGTCACCCCATCTTGGATTCCCCTAGGTCTCTAGTTTTCAGAAATGCACAGGTTTGGTAGGTTTCCGTAGGTGGCGGCTGAGCTACAGGCCAAAATCTACAGGTAGGCACTTTGCAAAAAACACCTCTGTTTTCCATCAAAAATTTGGATGTGTCCACGTTGCGCTTTGGGGCGTTTCATGTTGCGGGCGCTAGGACTACCCACACTAGTGAGGTATCATTTTTATCAGGAGACATGGGGTAACGTTGGGTGGAAGGAAATTCGTGGCTCCTCTCAGATTCCAGAACTTTCTGCCACAGAAATGTGAGGAACATGTGTTTTTTTAGCCGAATTTTGAGGTTTGCAAAGGATTCTGAGTAACAGAACCTGGTCCGAGCCACACAAGTCACCCCATCTTGGATTCCCCTAGGTCTCTAGTTTTCAGAAATGCACAGGTTTGGTAGGTTTCCCTAGGTGGCGGCTGAGCTACAGGCCAAAATCTACAGGTAGGCACTTTGTAAAAAACCCCTCTGTTTTCCTTCAAAAATTTGGATGTGTCCACGTTGCGCTTTGGGGCGTTTTCTATCACGGGCTCTAGGCCTACCCACACAAGTGAGGTATAATTTTTATCGGGAGACGCGGGGGGACGCTGGGTGGAAGGAAATTTGTGGCTCCTCTCAGATTCCAGAACTTTCTGCCACAGAAATGTGAGGAACATGTGTTTTTTTAGCCACATTTTGAGGTTTGCAAAGGATTCTGGGTAACAGAACCTGGTCCGAGCCACACAAGTCACCCCATCTTGGATTCCCAAAGGTCTCTAGTTTTCAGAAATGCACAGGTTTGGTAGGTTTCCCTAGGAGGCGGCTGAGCTACAGGCCAAAATCTACAGGTAGGCACTTTGCAAAAAACACCTTTGTTTTCCTTCAAAAATTTGGCTGTGTCCACGTTGCACTTTGGGGCGTTTCCTGTTGCGGGCGCTAGGCCTACCCACACAAGTGAAGTATCATTGTTATCAAGAGACGTGGGGGGACGCTGGGTGGAAGGAAATTTGTGGCTCCTCTCAGATTCCAGAACTTTCTGCCACAGAAATGTGAGGAACATGTGTTTTTTTAGCCAAATTTTGAGGTTTGCAAAGGATTCTGGGTAACAGAACCTGGTCCGAGCCACACAAGTCACCCCATCTTGGATTCCCCTAGGTCTCTAGTTTTCAGAAATGCACAGGTTTGGTAGGTTTCCCTAGGTGGCGGCTGAGCTACAGGCCAAAATCTACAGGTAGGCACTTTGCAAAAAACACCTCTGTTTTCCTTCAAAAATTTGGATGTGTCCACGTTGCGCTTTGGGGTGTTTCCTGTCGCGGGCGCTAGGCCTACCCACACAAGTGAGGTATCATTTTTATCAGGAGACGTGGGGGAACGCTGGGTGGAAGGAAATTCGTGGCTCCTCTCAGATTCCAGAACTTTCTGCCACAGAAATGTGAGGAACATGTGTTTTTTTAGCCAAATTTTGAGGTTTGCAAAGGATTCTGGGTAACAGAACCTGGTCCGAGCCACACAAGTCACCCCATCTTGGATTCCCCTAGGTCTCTAGTTTTCAGAAATGCACAGGTTTGGTAGGTTTCCCTAGGTGGCGGCTGAGCTACAGGCCAAAATCTACAGGTAGGCACTTTGCAAAAAACACCTCTGTTTTCCTTCAAAAATTTGGATGTGTCCACGTTGCGCTTTGGGGCGTTTCCTGACGCGGGCGCTAGGCCTACCCACACAAGTGAGGTATCATTTTTATCGGGAGACGTGGGGGAACGCTGGGTGGAAGCAAATTTGTGGCTCCTCTCAGATTCCAGAACTTTCTGCCACAGAAATGTGAGGAACATGTGTTTTTTTAGCCAAATTTTGAGGTTTGCAAAGGATTCTGGGTAACAGAACCTGGTCCGAGCCACACAAGTCACCCCAACTTGGATTTCCCTAGGTCTCTAGTTTTCAGAAATGCACAGGTTTGATAGGTTTCCCTAGGTGGCGGCTGAGCTACAGGCCAAAATCTACAGGTAGGCACTTTGCAAAAAACACCTCTGTTTTCCTTCAAAAATTTGGATGTGCCACGTTGCGCTTTGGGGCGTTTCCTGTCACGGGCGCTAGGCCTACCCACACAAGTGAGGTATCATTTTTATTGGGAGACGTGGGGGAACGCTGGGTGGAAGGAAATTTGTGGCTCCTCTCAGATTCCAGAACTTTCTGCCACAGAAATGTGAGGAACATGTGTTTTTTTAGCCAAATTTTGAGGTTTGCAAAGGATTCTGGGTAACAGAACCTGGTCCGAGCCACACAAGTCACCCCATCTTGGATTCCCCTAGGTCTCTAGTTTTCAGAAATGCACAGGTTTGGTAGGTTTCCCTAGGTGGCGGCTGAGCTACAGGCCAAAATCTACAGGTAGGCACTTTGCAAAAAACACCTCTGTTTTCCTTCAAAAATTTGGATGTGCCACGTTGCGCTTTGGGGCGTTTCCTGTCGCGGGCGCTAGGCCTACCCACACAAGTGAGGTATCATTTTTATTGGGAGACGTGGGGGAACGCTGGGTGGAAGGAAATTTGTGGCTCCTCTCAGACTCCAGAACTTTCTGCCTCAGAAATGTGAGGAACATGTGTTTTTTTAGCCAAATTTTGAGGTTTGCAAAGGATTCTGGGTAACAGAACCTGGTCCAAGCCACACAAGTCACCCCATCTTGGATTCCCCTAGGTCTCTAGTTTTCAGAAATGCACAGGTTTGGTAGGTTTCCCTAGGTGGCGGCTGAGCTACAGGCCAAAATCTACAGGTAGGCACTTTGCAAAAAACACCTCTGTTTTCCTTCAAAAATTTGGCTGTGTCCACGTTGCACTTTGGGGCGTTTCCTGTTGCGGGCGCTAGGCCTACCCACACAAGTGAGGTATCATTTTTATCGAGAGACGTGGGGAGACGCTGGGTGGAAGGAAATTTGTGGCTCCTCTCAGATTCCAGAACTTTCTGCCACAGAAATGTGAGGAACATGTGTTTTTTTAGCCACATTTTGAGGTTTGCAAAGGATTCTGGGTAACAGAACCTGGTCCGAGCCACACAAGTCACCCCATCTTGGATTCCCCTAGGTCTCTAGTTTTCAGAAATGCATAGGTTTGGTAGGTTTCCCTAGGTGGCGGCTGAGCTACAGGCCAAAATCTACAGGTAGGCACTTTGCAAAAAACACCTCTGTTTTCCTTCAAAAATGTGGATGTGTCCACGTTGCGCTTTGGGGTGTTTCCTGTCGCGGGCGCTAGGCCTACCCACACAAGTGAGGTATCATTTTTATCGGGAGACGTGGGGGAACGCTGGGTGGAAGGAAATTTGTGGCTCCTCTCAGATTCCAGAACTTTCTGCCACAGAAATGTGAGGAACATGTGTTTTTTTAGCCACATTTTGAGGTTTGCAAAGGATTCTGGGTAACAGAACCTGGTCCGAGCCACACAAGTCACCCCATCTTGGATTCCCCTAGGTCTCTAGTTTTCAGAAATGCACAGGTTTGGTAGGTTTCCGTAGGTGGCGGCTGAGCTACAGGCCAAAATCTACAGGTAGGCACTTTGCAAAAAACACCTCTGTTTTCCATCAAAAATTTGGATGTGTCCACGTTGCGCTTTGGGGCGTTTCCTGTTGCGGGCGCTAGGACTACCCACACTAGTGAGGTATCATTTTTATCAGGAGACATGGGGTAACGTTGGGTGGAAGGAAATTCGTGGCTCCTCTCAGATTCCAGAACTTTCTGCCACAGAAATGTGAGGAACATGTGTTTTTTTAGCCGAATTTTGAGGTTTGCAAAGGATTCTGAGTAACAGAACCTGGTCCGAGCCACACAAGTCACCCCATCTTGGATTCCCCTAGGTCTCTAGTTTTCAGAAATGCACAGGTTTGGTAGGTTTCCCTAGGTGGCGGCTGAGCTACAGGCCAAAATCTACAGGTAGGCACTTTGTAAAAAACCCCTCTGTTTTCCTTCAAAAATTTGGATGTGTCCACGTTGCGCTTTGGGGCGTTTTCTATCACGGGCGCTAGGCCTACCCACACAAGTGAGGTATAATTTTTATCGGGAGACGCGGGGGGACGCTGGGTGGAAGGAAATTTGTGGCTCCTCTCAGATTCCAGAACTTTCTGCCACAGAAATGTGAGGAACATGTGTTTTTTTAGCCACATTTTGAGGTTTGCAAAGGATTCTGGGTAACAGAACCTGGTCCGAGCCACACAAGTCACCCCATCTTGGATTCCCAAAGGTCTCTAGTTTTCAGAAATGCACAGGTTTGGTAGGTTTCCCTAGGAGGCGGCTGAGCTACAGGCCAAAATCTACAGGTAGGCACTTTGCAAAAAACACCTATGTTTTCCTTCAAAAATGTGGCTGTGTCCACGTTGCACTTTGGGGCGTTTCCTGTTGCGGGCGCTAGGCCTACCCACACAAGTGAAGTATCATTGTTATCAAGAGACGTGGGGGGACGCTGGGTGGAAGGAAATTTGTGGCTCCTCTCAGATTCCAGAACTTTCTGCCACAGAAATGTGAGGAACATGTGTTTTTTTAGCCAAATTTTGAGGTTTGCAAAGGATTCTGGGTAACAGAACCTGGTCCGAGCCACACAAGTCACCCCATCTTGGATTCCCCTAGGTCTCTAGTTTTCAGAAATGCACAGGTTTGGTAGGTTTCCCTAGGTGGCGGCTGAGCTACAGGCCAAAATCTACAGGTAGGCACTTTGCAAAAAACACCTCTGTTTTCCTTCAAAAATTTGGCTGTGTCCACGTTGCACTTTGGGGCGTTTCCTGTTGCGGGCGCTAGGCCTACCCACACAAGTGAGGTATCATTTTTATCGAGAGACGTGGGGGGACGCTGGGTGGAAGGAAATTTGTGGCTCCTCTCAGATTCCAGAACTTTCTGCCACAGAAATGTGAGGAACATGTTTTTTTTAGCCACATTTTGAGGTTTGCAAAGGATTCTGGGTAACAGAACCTGGTCCGAGCCACACAAGTCACCCCATCTTGGATTCCCCTAGGTCTCTAGTTTTCAGAAATGCATAGGTTTGGTAGGTTTCCCTAGGTGGCGGCTGAGCTACAGGCCAAAATCTACAGGTAGGCACTTTGCAAAAAACACCTCTGTTTTCCTTCAAAAATTTGGATGTGTCCACGTTGCGCTTTGGGGTGTTTCCTGTCGCGGGCGCTAGGCCTACCCACACAAGTGAGGTATCATTTTTATCGGGAGACGTGGGGGAACGCTGGGTGGAAGGAAATTTGTGGCTCCTCTCAG
This sequence comes from Pleurodeles waltl, assembly GCF_031143425.1. Classification (NCBI taxonomy): domain Eukaryota; kingdom Metazoa; phylum Chordata; class Amphibia; order Caudata; family Salamandridae; genus Pleurodeles; species Pleurodeles waltl. The sequence continues at coordinate 30,338 of NW_027150238.1, forward strand.
ATTCCAGAACTTTCTGCCACAGAAATGTGAGGAACATGTGTTTTTTTAGCCACATTTTGAGGTTTGCAAAGGATTCTGGGTAACAGAACCTGGTCCGAGCCACACAAGTCACCCCATCTTGGATTCCCCTAGGTCTCTAGTTTTCAGAAATGCACAGGTTTGGTAGGTTTCCGTAGGTGGCGGCTGAGCTACAGGCCAAAATCTACAGGTAGGCACGTTGCAAAAAACACCTCTGTTTTCCATCAAAAATTTGGATGTGTCCACGTTGCGCTTTGGGGCGTTTCCTGTTGCGGGCGCTAGGACTACCCACACTAGTGAGGTATCATTTTTATCAGGAGACATGGGGTAACGTTGGGTGGAAGGAAATTCGTGGCTCCTCTCAGATTCCAGAACTTTCTGCCACAGAAATGTGAGGAACATGTGTTTTTTTAGCCGAATTTTGAGGTTTGCAAAGGATTCTGAGTAACAGAACCTGGTCCGAGCCACACAAGTCACCCCATCTTGGATTCCCCTAGGTCTCTAGTTTTCAGAAATGCACAGGTTTGGTAGGTTTCCCTAGGTGGCGGCTGAGCTACAGGCCAAAATCTACAGGTAGGCACTTTGTAAAAAACCCCTCTGTTTTCCTTCAAAAATTTGGATGTGTCCACGTTGCGCTTTGGGGCGTTTTCTATCACGGGCGCTAGGCCTACCCACACAAGTGAGGTATAATTTTTATCGGGAGACGCGGGGGGACGCTGGGTGGAAGGAAATTTGTGGCTCCTCTCAGATTCCTGAACTTTCTGCCACAGAAATGTGAGGAACATGTGTTTTTTTAGCCACATTTTGAGGTTTGCAAAGGATTCTGGGTAACAGAACCTGGTCCGAGCCACACAAGTCACCCCATCTTGGATTCCCAAAGGTCTCTAGTTTTCAGAAATGCACAGGTTTGGTAGGTTTCCCTAGGAGGCGGCTGAGCTACAGGCCAAAATCTACAGGTAGGCACTTTGCAAAAAACACCTATGTTTTCCTTCAAAAATTTGGCTGTGTCCACGTTGCACTTTGGGGCGTTTCCTGTTGCGGGCGCTAGGCCTACCCACACAAGTGAAGTATCATTGTTATCAAGAGACGTGGGGGGACGCTGGGTGGAAGGAAATTTGTGGCTCCTCTCAGATTCCAGAACTTTCTGCCACAGAAATGTGAGGAACATGTGTTTTTTTAGCCAAATTTTGAGGTTTGCAAAGGATTCTGGGTAACAGAACCTGGTCCGAGCCACACAAGTCACCCCATCTTGGATTCCCCTAGGTCTCTAGTTTTCAGAAATGCACAGGTTTGGTAGGTTTCCCTAGGTGGCGGCTGAGCTACAGGCCAAAATCTACAGGTAGGCACTTTGCAAAAAACACCTCTGTTTTCCTTCAAAAATTTGGATGTGTCCACGTTGCGCTTTGGGGTGTTTCCTGTCGCGGGCGCTAGGCCTACCCACACAAGTGAGGTATCATTTTTATCAGGAGACGTGGGGGAACGCTGGGTGGAAGGAAATTTGTGGCTCCTCTCAGATTCCAGAACTTTCTGCCACAGAAATGTGAGGAACATGTGTTTTTTTAGCCAAATTTTGAGGTTTGCAAAGGATTCTGGGTAACAGAACCTGGTCCGAGCCACACAAGTCACCCCATCTTGGATTCCCCTAGGTCTCTAGTTTTCAGAAATGCACAGGTTTGGTAGGTTTCCCTAGGTGGCGGCTGAGCTACAGGCCAAAATCTACAGGTAGGCACTTTGCAAAAAACACCTCTGTTTTCCTTCAAAAATTTGGATGTGTCCACGTTGCACTTTGGGGCGTTTCCTGTTGCGGGCGCTAGGCCTACCCACACAAGTGAGGTATCATTTTTATCGGGAGACGTGGGGGGACGCTGGGTGGAAGGAAATTTGTGGCTCCTCTCAGATTCCAGAACTTTCTGCCACAGAAATGTGAGGAACATGTGTTTTTTTAGCCACATTTTGAGGTTTGCAAAGGATTCTGGGTAACAGAACCTGGTCCGAGCCACACAAGTCACCCCATCTTGGATTCCCCTAGGTCTCTAGTTTTCAGAAATGCACAGGTTTGGTAGGTTTCCGTAGGTGGCGGCTGAGCTACAGGCCAAAATCTACAGGTAGGCACTTTGCAAAAAACACCTCTGTTTTCCATCAAAAATTTGGATGTGTCCACGTTGCGCTTTGGGGCGTTTCCTGTTGCGGGCGCTAGGACTACCCACACTAGTGAGGTATCATTTTTATCAGGAGACATGGGGTAACGTTGGGTGGAAGGAAATTCGTGGCTCCTCTCAGATTCCAGAACTTTCTGCCACAGAAATGTGAGGAACATGTGTTTTTTTAGCCGAATTTTGAGGTTTGCAAAGGATTCTGAGTAACAGAACCTGGTCCGAGCCACACAAGTCACCCCATCTTGGATTCCCCTAGGTCTCTAGTTTTCAGAAATGCACAGGTTTGGTAGGTTTCCCTAGGTGGCGGCTGAGCTACAGGCCAAAATCTACAGGTAGGCACTTTGTAAAAAACCCCTCTGTTTTCCTTCAAAAATTTGGATGTGTCCACGTTGCGCTTTGGGGCGTTTTCTATCACGGGCGCTAGGCCTACCCACACAAGTGAGGTATAATTTTTATCGGGAGACGCGGGGGGACGCTGGGTGGAAGGAAATTTGTGGCTCCTCTCAGATTCCAGAACTTTCTGCCACAGAAATGTGAGGAACATGTGTTTTTTTAGCCACATTTTGAGGTTTGCAAAGGATTCTGGGTAACAGAACCTGGTCCGAGCCACACAAGTCACCCCATCTTGGATTCCCAAAGGTCTCTAGTTTTCAGAAATGCACAGGTTTGGTAGGTTTCCCTAGGAGGCGGCTGAGCTACAGGCCAAAATCTACAGGTAGGCACTTTGCAAAAAACACCTATGTTTTCCTTCAAAAATGTGGCTGTGTCCACGTTGCACTTTGGGGCGTTTCCTGTTGCGGGCGCTAGGCCTACCCACACAAGTGAAGTATCATTGTTATCAAGAGACGTGGGGGGACGCTGGGTGGAAGGAAATTTGTGGCTCCTCTCAGATTCCAGAACTTTCTGCCACAGAAATGTGAGGAACATGTGTTTTTTTAGCCAAATTTTGAGGTTTGCAAAGGATTCTGGGTAACAGAACCTGGTCCGAGCCACACAAGTCACCCCATCTTGGATTCCCCTAGGTCTCTAGTTTTCAGAAATGCACAGGTTTGGTAGGTTTCCCTAGGTGGCGGCTGAGCTACAGGCCAAAATCTACAGGTAGGCACTTTGCAAAAAACACCTCTGTTTTCCTTCAAAAATTTGGCTGTGTCCACGTTGCACTTTGGGGCGTTTCCTGTTGCGGGCGCTAGGCCTACCCACACAAGTGAGGTATCATTTTTATCGAGAGACGTGGGGGGACGCTGGGTGGAAGGAAATTTGTGGCTCCTCTCAGATTCCAGAACTTTCTGCCACAGAAATGTGAGGAACATGTTTTTTTTAGCCACATTTTGAGGTTTGCAAAGGATTCTGGGTAACAGAACCTGGTCCGAGCCACACAAGTCACCCCATCTTGGATTCCCCTAGGTCTCTAGTTTTCAGAAATGCATAGGTTTGGTAGGTTTCCCTAGGTGGCGGCTGAGCTACAGGCCAAAATCTACAGGTAGGCACTTTGCAAAAAACACCTCTGTTTTCCTTCAAAAATTTGGATGTGTCCACGTTGCGCTTTGGGGTGTTTCCTGTCGCGGGCGCTAGGCCTACCCACACAAGTGAGGTATCATTTTTATCGGGAGACGTGGGGGAACGCTGGGTGGAAGGAAATTTGTGGCTCCTCTCAGATTCCAGAACTTTCTGCCACAGAAATGTGAGGAACATGTGTTTTTTTAGCCACATTTTGAGGTTTGCAAAGGATTCTGGGTAACAGAACCTGGTCCGAGCCACACAAGTCACCCCATCTTGGATTCCCCTAGGTCTCTAGTTTTCAGAAATGCACAGGTTTGGTAGGTTTCCGTAGGTGGCGGCTGAGCTACAGGCCAAAATCTACAGGTAGGCACGTTGCAAAAAACACCTCTGTTTTCCATCAAAAATTTGGATGTGTCCACGTTGCGCTTTGGGGCGTTTCCTGTTGCGGGCGCTAGGACTACCCACACTAGTGAGGTATCATTTTTATCAGGAGACATGGGGTAACGTTGGGTGGAAGGAAATTCGTGGCTCCTCTCAGATTCCAGAACTTTCTGCCACAGAAATGTGAGGAACATGTGTTTTTTTAGCCGAATTTTGAGGTTTGCAAAGGATTCTGAGTAACAGAACCTGGTCCGAGCCACACAAGTCACCCCATCTTGGATTCCCCTAGGTCTCTAGTTTTCAGAAATGCACAGGTTTGGTAGGTTTCCCTAGGTGGCGGCTGAGCTACAGGCCAAAATCTACAGGTAGGCACTTTGTAAAAAACCCCTCTGTTTTCCTTCAAAAATTTGGATGTGTCCACGTTGCGCTTTGGGGCGTTTTCTATCACGGGCGCTAGGCCTACCCACACAAGTGAGGTATAATTTTTATCGGGAGACGCGGGGGGACGCTGGGTGGAAGGAAATTTGTGGCTCCTCTCAGATTCCTGAACTTTCTGCCACAGAAATGTGAGGAACATGTGTTTTTTTAGCCACATTTTGAGGTTTGCAAAGGATTCTGGGTAACAGAACCTGGTCCGAGCCACACAAGTCACCCCATCTTGGATTCCCAAAGGTCTCTAGTTTTCAGAAATGCACAGGTTTGGTAGGTTTCCCTAGGAGGCGGCTGAGCTACAGGCCAAAATCTACAGGTAGGCACTTTGCAAAAAACACCTATGTTTTCCTTCAAAAATTTGGCTGTGTCCACGTTGCACTTTGGGGCGTTTCCTGTTGCGGGCGCTAGGCCTACCCACACAAGTGAAGTATCATTGTTATCAAGAGACGTGGGGGGACGCTGGGTGGAAGGAAATTTGTGGCTCCTCTCAGATTCCAGAACTTTCTGCCACAGAAATGTGAGGAACATGTGTTTTTTTAGCCAAATTTTGAGGTTTGCAAAGGATTCTGGGTAACAGAACCTGGTCCGAGCCACACAAGTCACCCCATCTTGGATTCCCCTAGGTCTCTAGTTTTCAGAAATGCACAGGTTTGGTAGGTTTCCCTAGGTGGCGGCTGAGCTACAGGCCAAAATCTACAGGTAGGCACTTTGCAAAAAACACCTCTGTTTTCCTTCAAAAATTTGGATGTGTCCACGTTGCGCTTTGGGGTGTTTCCTGTCGCGGGCGCTAGGCCTACCCACACAAGTGAGGTATCATTTTTATCAGGAGACGTGGGGGAACGCTGGGTGGAAGGAAATTTGTGGCTCCTCTCAGATTCCAGAACTTTCTGCCACAGAAATGTGAGGAACATGTGTTTTTTTAGCCAAATTTTGAGGTTTGCAAAGGATTCTGGGTAACAGAACCTGGTCCGAGCCACACAAGTCACCCCATCTTGGATTCCCCTAGGTCTCTAGTTTTCAGAAATGCACAGGTTTGGTAGGTTTCCCTAGGTGGCGGCTGAGCTACAGGCCAAAATCTACAGGTAGGCACTTTGCAAAAAACACCTCTGTTTTCCTTCAAAAATTTGGATGTGTCCACGTTGCACTTTGGGGCGTTTCCTGTTGCGGGCGCTAGGCCTACCCACACAAGTGAGGTATCATTTTTATTGGGAGACGTGGGGGAACGCTGGGTGGAAGGAAATTCGTGGCTCCTCTCAGATTCCAGAACTTTCTGCCACAGAAATGTGAGGAACATGTGTTTTTTTAGCCACATTTTGAGGTTTGCAAAGGATTCTGAGTAACAGAACCTGGTCCGAGCCACTCAAGTCACCCCATCTTGGATTCCCCTAGGTCTCTAGTTTTCAGAAATGCACAGGTTTGGTAGGTTTCCCTAGGTGGCGGCTGAGCTACAGGCCAAAATCTACAGGTAGGCACTTTGCAAAAAACACCTCTGTTTTCCTTCAAAAATTTGGATGTGTCCACGTTGCGCTTTGGGGTGTTTTCTATCACGGGCGCTAGGCCTACCCACACAAGTGAGGTATAATTTTTATCGGGAGACGTGGGGGGACGCTGGGTGGAAGGAAATTTGTGGCTCCTCTCAGATTCCAGAACTTTCTGCCACAGAAATGTGAGGAACATGTGTTTTTTTAGCCACATTTTGAGGTTTGCAAAGGATTCTGGGTGATAGAACCTGGTCCGAGCCACACAAGTCACCCCATCTTGGATTCCCAAAGGTCTCTAGTTTTCAGAAATGCACAGGTTTGGTAGGTTTCCCTAGGAGGCGGCTGAGCTACAGGCCAAAATCTACAGGTAGGCACTTTGCAAAAAACACCTCTGTTTTCCTTCAAAAATTTGGCTGTGTCCACGTTGCACTTTGGGGCGTTTCCTGTCGCGGGCGCTAGGCCTACCCACACAAGTGAGGTATCATTTTTATCGGGAGACGTGGGGGGACGCTGGGTGGAAGGAAATTTGTGGCTCCTCTCAGATTCCAGAACTTTCTGCCACAGAAATGTGAGGAACATGTGTTTTTTTAGCCACATTTTGAGGTTTGCAAAGGATTCTGGGTAACAGAACCTGGTCCGAGCCACACAAGTCACCCCATCTTGGATTCCCCTAGGTCTCTAGTTTTCAGAAATGCATAGGTTTGGTAGGTTTCCCTAGGTGGCGGCTGAGCTACAGGCCAAAATCTACAGGTAGGCACTTTGCAAAAAACACCTCTGTTTTCCTTCAAAAATGTGGCTGTGTCCACGTTGCACTTTGGGGCGTTTCCTGTCGCGGGCGCTAGGCCTACCCACACAAGTGAAGTATCATTTTTATCGGGAGACGTGGGGGGACGCTGGGTGGAAGGAAATTTGTGGCTCCTCTCAGATTCCAGAACTTTCTGCCACAGAAATGTGAGGAACATGTTTTTTTTTTAGCCAAATTTTGAGGTTTGCAAAGGATTCTGGGTAACAGAACCTGGTCCGAGCCACACAAGTCACCCCATCTTGGATTCCGCTAGGTCTCTAGTTTTCAGAAATGCACAGGTTTGGTAGGTTTCCCTAGGTGGCGGCTGAGCTACAGGCCAAAATCTACAGGTAGGCACTTTGCAAAAAACACCTCTGTTTTCCTTCAAAAATTTGGATATGTCCACGTTGCGCTTTGGGGCGTTTCCTGACGCGGGCCCTAGGCCTACCCACACAAGTGAGGTATCATTTTTATTGGGAGACGTGGGGGAACGCTGGGTGGAAGGAAATTTGTGGCTCCTCTCAGATTCCAGAACTTTCTGCCACAGAAATGTGAGGAACATGTGTTTTTTTAGCCAAATTTTGAGGTTTGCAAAGGATTCTGGGTAACAGAACCTGGTCCGAGCCACACAAGTCACCCCATCTTGGATTCCCCTAGGTCTCTAGTTTTCAGAAATGCACAGGTTTGGTAGGTTTCCCTAGGTGGCGGCTGAGCTACAGGCCAAAATCTACAGGTAGGCACTTTGCAAAAAACACCTCTGTTTTCCTTCAAAAATTTGGCTGTGTCCACGTTGCACTTTGGGGCGTTTCCTGTTGCGGGCGCTAGGCCTACCCACACAAGTGAGGTATCATTTTTATCGAGAGACGTGGGGGGACGCTGGGTGGAAGGAAATTTGTGGCTCCTCTCAGATTCCAGAACTTTCTGCCACAGAAATGTGAGGAACATGTGTTTTTTTAGCCACATTTTGAGGTTTGCAAAGGATTCTGGGTAACAGAACCTGGTCCGAGCCACACAAGTCACCCCATCTTGGATTCCCCTAGGTCTCTAGTTTTCAGAAATGCATAGGTTTGGTAGGTTTCCCTAGGTGGCGGCTGAGCTACAGGCCAAAATCTACAGGTAGGCACTTTGCAAAAAACACCTCTGTTTTCCTTCAAAAATTTGGATGTGTCCACGTTGCGCTTTGGGGTGTTTCCTGTCGCGGGCGCTAGGCCTACCCACACAAGTGAGGTATCATTTTTATCGGGAGACGTGGGGGAACGCTTGGTGGAAGGAAATTTGTGGCTCCTCTCAGATTCCAGAACTTTCTGCCACAGAAATGTGAGGAACAAGTGTTTTTTTAGCCAAATTTTGAGGTTTGCAAAGGATTCTGGGTAACAGAACCTGGTCCGAGCCACACAAGTCACCCCATCTTGGATTCCCCTAGGTCTCTAGTTTTCAGAAATGCACAGGTTTGGTAGGTTTCCCTAGGTGGCGGCTGAGCTACAGGCCAAAATCTACAGGTAGGCACTTTGCAAAAAACACCTCTGTTTTCCTTCAAAAATTTGGCTGTGTCCACGTTGCACTTTGGGGCGTTTCCTGTTGCGGGCGCTAGGCCTACCCACACAAGTGAGGTATCATTTTTATCGAGAGACGTGGGGGGACGCTGGGTGGAAGGAAATTTGTGGCTCCTCTCAGATTCCAGAACTTTCTGCCACAGAAATGTGAGGAACATGTGTTTTTTTAGCCACATTTTGAGGTTTGCAAAGGATTCTGGGTAACAGAACCTGGTCCGAGCCACACAAGTCACCCCATCTTGGATTCCCCTAGGTCTCTAGTTTTCAGAAATGCATAGGTTTGGTAGGTTTCCCTAGGTGGCGGCTGAGCTACAGGCCAAAATCTACAGGTAGGCACTTTGCAAAAAACACCTCTGTTTTCCTTCAAAAATTTGGATGTGTCCACGTTGCGCTTTGGGGTGTTTCCTGTCGCGGGCGCTAGGCCTACCCACACAAGTGAGGTATCATTTTTATCGGGAGACGTGGGGGAACGCTGGGTGGAAGGAAATTTGTGGCTCCTCTCAGATTCCAGAACTTTCTGCCACAGAAATGTGAGGAACATGTGTTTTTTTAGCCACATTTTGAGGTTTGCAAAGGATTCTGGGTAACAGAACCTGGTCCGAGCCACACAAGTCACCCCATCTTGGATTCCCCTAGGTCTCTAGTTTTCAGAAATGCACAGGTTTGGTAGGTTTCCGTAGGTGGCGGCTGAGCTACAGGCCAAAATCTACAGGTAGGCACTTTGCAAAAAACACCTCTGTTTTCCATCAAAAATTTGGATGTGTCCACGTTGCGCTTTGGGGCGTTTCATGTTGCGGGCGCTAGGACTACCCACACTAGTGAGGTATCATTTTTATCAGGAGACATGGGGTAACGTTGGGTGGAAGGAAATTCGTGGCTCCTCTCAGATTCCAGAACTTTCTGCCACAGAAATGTGAGGAACATGTGTTTTTTTAGCCGAATTTTGAGGTTTGCAAAGGATTCTGAGTAACAGAACCTGGTCCGAGCCACACAAGTCACCCCATCTTGGATTCCCCTAGGTCTCTAGTTTTCAGAAATGCACAGGTTTGGTAGGTTTCCCTAGGTGGCGGCTGAGCTACAGGCCAAAATCTACAGGTAGGCACTTTGTAAAAAACCCCTCTGTTTTCCTTCAAAAATTTGGATGTGTCCACGTTGCGCTTTGGGGCGTTTTCTATCACGGGCTCTAGGCCTACCCACACAAGTGAGGTATAATTTTTATCGGGAGACGCGGGGGGACGCTGGGTGGAAGGAAATTTGTGGCTCCTCTCAGATTCCAGAACTTTCTGCCACAGAAATGTGAGGAACATGTGTTTTTTTAGCCACATTTTGAGGTTTGCAAAGGATTCTGGGTAACAGAACCTGGTCCGAGCCACACAAGTCACCCCATCTTGGATTCCCAAAGGTCTCTAGTTTTCAGAAATGCACAGGTTTGGTAGGTTTCCCTAGGAGGCGGCTGAGCTACAGGCCAAAATCTACAGGTAGGCACTTTGCAAAAAACACCTTTGTTTTCCTTCAAAAATTTGGCTGTGTCCACGTTGCACTTTGGGGCGTTTCCTGTTGCGGGCGCTAGGCCTACCCACACAAGTGAAGTATCATTGTTATCAAGAGACGTGGGGGGACGCTGGGTGGAAGGAAATTTGTGGCTCCTCTCAGATTCCAGAACTTTCTGCCACAGAAATGTGAGGAACATGTGTTTTTTTAGCCAAATTTTGAGGTTTGCAAAGGATTCTGGGTAACAGAACCTGGTCCGAGCCACACAAGTCACCCCATCTTGGATTCCCCTAGGTCTCTAGTTTTCAGAAATGCACAGGTTTGGTAGGTTTCCCTAGGTGGCGGCTGAGCTACAGGCCAAAATCTACAGGTAGGCACTTTGCAAAAAACACCTCTGTTTTCCTTCAAAAATTTGGATGTGTCCACGTTGCGCTTTGGGGTGTTTCCTGTCGCGGGCGCTAGGCCTACCCACACAAGTGAGGTATCATTATTATCAGGAGACGTGGGGGAACGCTGGGTGGAAGGAAATTCGTGGCTCCTCTCAGATTCCAGAACTTTCTGCCACAGAAATGTGAGGAACATGTGTTTTTTTAGCCAAATTTTGAGGTTTGCAAAGGATTCTGGGTAACAGAACCTGGTCCGAGCCACACAAGTCACCCCATCTTGGATTCCCCTAGGTCTCTAGTTTTCAGAAATGCACAGGTTTGGTAGGTTTCCCTAGGTGGCGGCTGAGCTACAGGCCAAAATCTACAGGTAGGCACTTTGCAAAAAACACCTCTGTTTTCCTTCAAAAATTTGGATGTGTCCACGTTGCGCTTTGGGGCGTTTCCTGACGCGGGCGCTAGGCCTACCCACACAAGTGAGGTATCATTTTTATCGGGAGACGTGGGGGAACGCTGGGTGGAAGCAAATTTGTGGCTCCTCTCAGATTCCAGAACTTTCTGCCACAGAAATGTGAGGAACATGTGTTTTTTTAGCCAAATTTTGAGGTTTGCAAAGGATTCTGGGTAACAGAACCTGGTCCGAGCCACACAAGTCACCCCAACTTGGATTTCCCTAGGTCTCTAGTTTTCAGAAATGCACAGGTTTGATAGGTTTCCCTAGGTGGCGGCTGAGCTACAGGCCAAAATCTACAGGTAGGCACTTTGCAAAAAACACCTCTGTTTTCCTTCAAAAATTTGGATGTGCCACGTTGCGCTTTGGGGCGTTTCCTGTCACGGGCGCTAGGCCTACCCACACAAGTGAGGTATCATTTTTATTGGGAGACGTGGGGGAACGCTGGGTGGAAGGAAATTTGTGGCTCCTCTCAGATTCCAGAACTTTCTGCCACAGAAATGTGAGGAACATGTGTTTTTTTAGCCAAATTTTGAGGTTTGCAAAGGATTCTGGGTAACAGAACCTGGTCCGAGCCACACAAGTCACCCCATCTTGGATTCCCCTAGGTCTCTAGTTTTCAGAAATGCACAGGTTTGGTAGGTTTCCCTAGGTGGCGGCTGAGCTACAGGCCAAAATCTACAGGTAGGCACTTTGCAAAAAACACCTCTGTTTTCCTTCAAAAATTTGGATGTGCCACGTTGCGCTTTGGGGCGTTTCCTGTCGCGGGCGCTAGGCCTACCCACACAAGTGAGGTATCATTTTTATTGGGAGACGTGGGGGAACGCTGGGTGGAAGGAAATTTGTGGCTCCTCTCAGACTCCAGAACTTTCTGCCTCAGAAATGTGAGGAACATGTGTTTTTTTAGCCAAATTTTGAGGTTTGCAAAGGATTCTGGGTAACAGAACCTGGTCCAAGCCACACAAGTCACCCCATCTTGGATTCCCCTAGGTCTCTAGTTTTCAGAAATGCACAGGTTTGGTAGGTTTCCCTAGGTGGCGGCTGAGCTACAGGCCAAAATCTACAGGTAGGCACTTTGCAAAAAACACCTCTGTTTTCCTTCAAAAATTTGGCTGTGTCCACGTTGCACTTTGGGGCGTTTCCTGTTGCGGGCGCTAGGCCTACCCACACAAGTGAGGTATAATTTGTATCGGGAGACGTGGGGGGACGCTGGGTGGAAGGAAATTTGTGGCTCCTCTCAGATTCCAGAACTTTCTGCCACAGAAATGTGAGGAACATGTGTTTTTTTAGCCACATTTTGAGGTTTGCAAAGGATTCTGGGTAACAGAACCTGGTCCGAGCCACACAACTCACCCCATCTTGGATTCCCCTAGGTCTCTAGTTTTCAGAAATGCACAGGTTTGGTAGGTTTCCCTAGGTGGCGGATGAGCTACAGGCCAAAATCCACAGGTAGGCACTTTGCAAAAAACTCCTCTGTTTTCCTTCAAAAATTTGGCTGTGTCCACGTTGCACTTTGGGGCGTTTCCTGTCACGGGCGCTAGGCCTACCCACACAAGTGAGGTAATATTTTTATCGGGAGACGTGGGGTGACGCTGGGTGGAAGGAAATTTGTGGCTCCTCTCAGATTCCAGAACTTTCTGCCACAGAAATGTGAGGAACATGTGTTTTTTTAACCAAATTTTGAGGTTTGCAAAGGATTCTGGGTAACAGAACCTGGTCCGAGCCACACAAGTCACCCCATCTTGGATTCCCCTAGGTCTCTAGTTTTTAGAAATGCACAGCTTTGGTAGGTTTTCCTAGATGGCGGCTGAGCTACAGGCCAAAATCTACAGGTAGGCACTTTGCAAAAAACACCTCTGTTTTCCTTCAAAAATTTGGATGTGTCCACGTTGCGCTTTGGGGCGTTTCCTGACGCGGGCGCTAGGCCTACCCACACAAGTGAGGTATCATTTTTATCGGGAGACGTAGGGGAACTCTGGGTGGAAGGAAATTTGTGGCTCCTCTCAGATTCCAGAACTTTCTGCCACAGAAATGTGAGGAACATGTGTTTTTTTAGCCAAATTTTGAGGTTTGCAAAGGATTCTGGGTAACAGAACCTGGTCCGAGCCACACAAGTCACCCCAACTTGGATTTCCCTAGGTCTCTAATTTTCAGAAATGCACAGGTTTGGTAGGTTTCCCTAGGTGGCGGCTGAGCTACAGGCCAAAATCTACAGGTAGGCACTTTGCAAAAAACACCTCTGTTTTCCTTCAAACATTTGGATGTGCCACATTGCGCTTTGGGGCGTTTCCTGTCGCGGGCGCTAGGCCTACCCACACAAGTGAGGTATCATTTTTATTGGGAGACGTGGGGGAACGCTGAGTGGAAGGAAATTTGTGGCTCCTCTGAGATTCCAGAACTTTCCGCCACAGAAATGTGAGGAACATGTGTTTTTTTAGCCAAATTTTGAGGTTTGCAAAGGATTCTGGGTAACAGAACCTGGTCCGAACCACACAAGTCACCCCATCTTGGATTCCCCTAGGTCTCTAGTTTTCAGAAATGCACAGGTTTGGTAGGTTTCCCTAGGTGGCGGCTGAGCTACAAGCCAAAATCTACAGGTAGGCACTTTGCAAAAAACACCTCTGTTTTCCTTCAAAAATTTGGCTGTGTCCATGTTGCACTTTGGGGCGTTTCCTGTCGAGGGCGCTAGGCCTACCCACACAAGTGAGGTATAATTTGTATCGGGAGACGTGGGGGGACGCTGGGTGGAAGGAAATTTGTGGCTCCTCTCAGATTCCAGAACTTTCTGCCACAGAAATGTGAGGAACATGTGTTTTTTTAGCCACATTTTGAGGTTTGCAAAGGATTCTGGGTAACAGAACCTGGTCCGAGCCACACAAGTCACCCTATGTTGGATTTCCCTAGGTCTCTAGTTTTCAGAAATGCACAGGTTTGGTAGGTTTCCCTAGGTGGCGGCTGAGCTACAGGCCAAAATCTACAGGTAGGCACTTTGCAAAAAACACCTCTGTTTTCCTTCAAAAATGTGGCTGTGTCCACGTTGCGCTTTGGGGCGTTTCCTGTCGCGGGCGCTAGGCCTACCCACACAAGTGAGGTATCATTTTTATTGGGAGACGTGGGGGAACGCTGGGTGGAAGGAAATTTGTGGCTCCTCTCAGATTCCAGAACTTTCTGCCACAGAAATGTGAGGAACATGTGTTTTTTTAGCCAAATTTTGAGGTTTGCAAAGGATTCTGGGTAACAGAACCTGGTCCGAGCCACACAAGTCACCCCATCTTGGATTCCCCTAGGTCTCTAGTTTTCAGAAATGCACAGGTTTGGTATGTTTCCCTAGGTGGCGGCTGAGCTACAGGCCAAAATCTACAGGTAGGCACTTTGCAAAAAACACCTCTGTTTTCCTTCAAAAATTTGGATGTGTCCACGTTGCGCTTTGGGGCGTTTTCTATCACGGGCGCTAGGCCTACCCACACAAGTGAGGTATCATTTTTATCGGGAGACGTGGGGGGACGCTGGGTGGAAGGAAATTTGTGGCTCCTCTCAGATTCCAGAACTTTCTGCCACAGAAATGTGAGGAACATGTGTTTTTTTAGCCACATTTTGAGGTTTGCAAAGGATTCTGGGTAACAGAACCTGGTCCGAGCCACACAAGTCACCCCATCTTGGATTCCCCTAGGTCTCTAGTTTTCAGAAATGCATAGGTTTGGTAGGTTTCCCTAGGTGGCGGCTGAGCTACAGGCCAAAATCTACAGGTAGGCACTTTGCAAAAAACACCTCTGTTTTCCTTCAAAAATTTGGCTGTGTCCATTTTTCGCTTTAGGGCGTTTCCTGTCGCGGGCGCTAGGCCTACCCACACAAGTGAGGTATCATTTTTATCGGGAGACGTGGGGGGACGCTGGGTGGAAGGAAAATTGTGGCTCCTCTCAGATTCCAGAACTTTCTGCCACAGAAATGTGAGGAACATGTGTTTTTTTTAGCCAAATTTTGAGGTTTGCAAAGGATTCTGGGTAACAGAACCTGGTCCGAGCCACAGAAGTCACCCCATCTTGGATTCCCCTAGGTCTCTAGTTTTCAGAAATGCACAGGTTTGGTAGGTTTCCCTAGGTGGCGGCTGAGCTACAGGCCAAAATCTACAGGTAGGCACTTTGCAAAAAACACCTCTGTTTTCCTTCAAAAATTTGGATGTGCCACGTTGCGCTTTGGGGCGTTTCCTGTCACGGGCGCTAGGCCTACCCACACAAGTGAGGTATCATTTTTATTGGGAGACGTGGGGGAACGCTGGGTGGAAGGAAATTTGTGGCTCCTCTCAGATTCCAGAACTTTCTGTCACAGAAATGTGAGGAACATGTGTTTTTTTAGCCACATTTTGAGGTTTGCAAAGGATTCTGGGTAACAGAACCTGGTCCGAGCCACACAAGTCACCCCATCTTGGATTCCCCTAGGTCTCTAGTTTTCAGAAATGCATAGGTTTGGTAGGTTTCCCTAGGTGGCGGCTGAGCTACAGGCCAAAATCTACAGGTAGGCACTTTGCAAAAAACACCTCTGTTTTCCTTCAAAAATGTGGCTGTGTCCACGTTTCGCTTTAGGGCGTTTCCTGTCGCGGGCGCTAGGCCTACCCACACAAGTGAGGTATCATTTTTATCGGGAGACGTGGGGGGACGCTGGGTGGAAGGAAAATTGTGGCTCCTCTCAGATTCCAGAACTTTCTGCCACAGAAATGTGAGGAACATGTGTTTTTTTAGCCAAATTTTGAGGTTTGCAAAGGATTCTGGGTAACAGAACCTGGTCCGAGCCACACAAGTCACCCCATCTTGGATTCCCCTAGGTCTCTAGTTTTCAGAAATGCACAGGTTTGGTAGGTTTCCCTAGGTGGCGGCTGAGCTACAAGCCAAAATCTACAGGTAGGCACTTTGCAAAAAACACCTCTGTTTTCCTTCAAAAATTTGGATGTGCCACATTGCGCTTTGAGGCGTTTCCTGTCGCGGGCGCTAGGCCTACCCACACAAGTGAGTATCATTTTTATTGGGAGACGTGGGGGAACGCTGGGTGGAAGGAAATTTGTGGCTCCTCTCAGATTCCAGAACTTTCTGCCACAGAAATGTGAGGAACATGTGTTTTTTTAACGAAATTTTGAGGTTTGCAAAGGATTCTGGGTAACAGAACCTGGTCTGAGCCACACAAGTCACCCCATCTTGGATTCCCCTAGGTCTCTAGTTTTCAGAAATGCACAGCTTTGGTAGGTTTTCCTAGATGGCGGCTGAGCTACAGGCCAAAATCTACAGGTAGGCACTTTGCAAAAAACACCTCTGTTTTCCTTCAAAAATTTGGATGTGTCCACGTTGCCCTTTGGGGCGTTTCCTGACGCGGGCGCTAGGCCTACCCACACAAGTGAGGTATCATTTTTATCGGGAGACGTGGGGGAACGCTGGGTGGAAGGAAATTTGTGGCTCCTCTCAGATTCCAGAACTTTCTGCCACAGAAATGTGAGGAACATGTGTTTTTTTAGCCAAATTTTGAGGTTTGCAAAGGATTCTGGGTAACAGAACCTGGTCCGAGCCACACAAGTCACCCCTACTTGGATTTCCCTAGGTCTCTAATTTTCAGAAATGCACAGGTTTGGTAGGTTTCCCTAGGTGGCGGCTGAGCTACAGGCCAAAATCTACAGGTAGGCACTTTGCAAAAAACACCTCTGTTTTCCTTCAAACATTTGGATGTGCCACATTGCGCTTTGGGGCGTTTCCTGTCGCGGGCGCTAGGCCTACCCACACAAGTGAGTATCATTTTTATTGGGAGACGTGGGGGAACGCTGGGTGGAAGGAAATTTGTGGCTCCTCTCAGATTCCAGAACTTTGTGCCACAGAAATGTGAGGAACATGTGTTTTTTTAGCCAAATTTTGAGATTTGCAAAGGATTCTGGGTAACAGAACCTGGTCCGAGCCACACAAGTCACCCCATCTTGGATTCCCCTAGGTCTCTAGTTTTCAGAAATGCACAGGTTTGGTAGGTTTCCCTAGGTGGCGGCTGAGCTACAGGCCAAAATCTACAGGTAGGCACTTTGCAAAAAACACCTCTGTTTTCCTTCAAAAATTTGGCTGTGTCCATGTTGCACTTTGGGGCGTTTCCTGTCGCGGGCGCTAGGCCTACCCCCACAAGTGAGGTATAATTTGTATCAGGAGACGTGGGGGGACACTGGGTGGAAGGAAATTTGTGGCTCCTCTCAGATTCCAGAACTTTCTGCCACAGAAATGTGAGGAACATGTGTTTTTTTAGCCACATTTTGAGGTTTGCAAAGGATTCTGGGTAACAGAACCTGGTCCGAGCCACACAAGTCACCCTATCTTGGATTTCCCTAGGTCTCTAGTTTTCAGAAATGCACAGGTTTGGTAGGTTTCCCTAGGTGGCGGCTGAGCTACAGGCCAAAATCTACAGGTAGGCACTTTGCAAAAAACACCTCTGTTTTCCTTCAAAAATGTGGCTGTGTCCACGTTGCGCTTTGGGGCGTTTCCTGTCGCGGGCGCTAGGCCTACCCACACAAGTGAGGTATCATTTTTATCGGGAGACGTGGGGGGACGCTGGGTGGAAGGAAATTTGTGGCTCCTCTCAGATTCCAGAACTTTCTGCCACAGAAATGTGAGGAACATGTGTTTTTTTAGCAAAATTTTGAGGTTTGCAAAGGATTCTGGGTAACAGAACCTGGTCCGAGCCACACAAGTCACCCCATCTTGGATTCCCCTAGGTCTCTAGTTTTCAGAAATGCACAGGTTTGGTAGGTTTCCCTAGGTGGCGGCTGAGCTACAGGCCAAAATCTACAGGAAGGCACTTTGCAAAAAACACCTTAGTTTTCCTTCAAAAATTTGGATGTGCCACATTGCGCTTTGGGGCGTTTCCTGTCGCGGGCGCTAGGCCTACCCACACAAGTGAGGTATCATTTTTATTGGGAGACGTGGGGGAACGCTGGGTGGAAGGAAATTTGTGGCTCCTCTCAGATTCCAGAACTTTCTGCCACAGAAATGTGAGGAACATGTGTTTTTTTAGCCAAATTTTGAGGTTTGCAAAGGATTCTGGGTAACAGAACCTGGTCCGAGCCACACAAGTCACCCCATCTTGGATTCCCCTAGGTCTCTAGTTTTCAGAAATGCACAGGTTTGGTAGGTTTCCCTAGGTGGCGGCTGAGCTACAGGCCAAAATCTACAGGTAGGCACTTTGCAATAAACACCTCTGTTTTCCTTCAAAAATTTGGCTGTGTCCACGTTGCACTTTGGGGCGTTTCCTGTCGCGGGCGCTAGGCCTACCCACACAAGTGAGGTATAATTTGTATCGGGAGACGTGGGGGGACGCTGGGTGGAAGGAAATTTGTGGCTCCTCTCAGATTCCAGAACTTTCTGCCACAGAAATGTGAGGAACATGTGTTTTTTTAGCCACATTTTGAGGTTTGCAAAGGATTCTGGGTAACAGAACCTGGTCCGAGCCACACAAGTCACCCTATCTTGGATTCCCCTAGGTCTCTAGTTTTCAGAAATGCACAGGTTTGGTAGGTTTCCCTAGGTGGCGGGTGAGCTACAGGCCAAAATCTACAGGTAGGCACTTTGCAAAAAACACCTCTGTTTTCCTTCAAAAATGTGGCTGTGTCCACGTTTCGCTTTAGGGCGTTTCCTGTCGCGGGCGCTAGGCCTACCCACACAAGTGAGGTATCATTTTTATCGGGAGACGTGGGGGGACGCTGGGTGGAAGGAAAATTGTGGCTCCTCTCAGATTCCAGTACTTTCTGCCACAGAATTGTGAGGAACATGTGTTTTTTTAGCCAAATTTTGAGGTTTGCAAAGGATTCTGGGTAACAGAACCTGGTCCGAGCCACACAAGTCACCCCATCTTGGATTCCCCTAGGTCTCTAGTTTTCAGAAATGCACAGGTTTGGTAGGTTTCCCTAGGTGGCGGCTGAGCTACAGGCCAAAATCTACAGGTAGGCACTTTGCAAAAAACACCTCTGTTTTCCTTCAAAAATTTGGCTGTGTCCACGTTGCACTTTGGGGCGTTTCCTGTTGCGGGCGCTAGGCCTACCCACACAAGTGAGGTATCATTTTTATCGAGAGACGTGGGGGGACGCTGGGTGGAAGGAAATTTGTGGCTCCTCTCAGATTCCAGAACTTTCTGCCACAGAAATGTGAGGAACATGTGTTTTTTTAGCCACATTTTGAGGTTTGCAAAGGATTCTGGGTCACAGAACCTGGTCCGAGCTACACAAGTCACCCCATCTTGGATTCCCCTAGGTCTCTAGTTTTCAGAAATGCATAGGTTTGGTAGGTTTCCCTAAGTGGCAGCTGAGCTACAGGCCAAAATCTACAGGTAGGCACTTTGCAAAAAACACCTCTGTTTTCCTTCAAAAATTTGGATGTGTCCACGTTGCGCTTTGGGGGGTTTCCTGTCGCGGGCGCTAGGCCTACCCACACAAGTGAGGTATCATTTTTATCGGGAGACGTGGGGGAACGCTGGGTGGAAGGAAATTTGTGGCTCCTCTCAGATTCCAGAACTTTCTGCCACAGAAATGTGAGGAACATGTGTTTTTTTAGCCACATTTTGAGGTTTGCAAAGGATTCTGGGTAACAGAACCTGGTCCGAGCCACACAAGTCACCCCATCTTGGATTCCCCTAGGTCTCTAGTTTTCAGAAATGCACAGGTTTGGTAGGTTTCCGTAGGTGGCGGCTGAGCTACAGGCCAAAATCTACAGGTAGGCACTTTGCAAAAAACACCTCTGTTTTCCATCAAAAATTTGGATGTGTCCACGTTGCGCTTTGGGGCGTTTCATGTTGCGGGCGCTAGGACTACCCACACTAGTGAGGTATCATTTTTATCAGGAGACATGGGGTAACGTTGGGTGGAAGGAAATTCGTGGCTCCTCTCAGATTCCAGAACTTTCTGCCACAGAAATGTGAGGAACATGTGTTTTTTTAGCCGAATTTTGAGGTTTGCAAAGGATTCTGAGTAACAGAACCTGGTCCGAGCCACACAAGTCACCCCATCTTGGATTCCCCTAGGTCTCTAGTTTTCAGAAATGCACAGGTTTGGTAGGTTTCCCTAGGTGGCGGCTGAGCTACAGGCCAAAATCTACAGGTAGGCACTTTGTAAAAAACCCCTCTGTTTTCCTTCAAAAATTTGGATGTGTCCACGTTGCGCTTTGGGGCGTTTTCTATCACGGGCTCTAGGCCTACCCACACAAGTGAGGTATAATTTTTATCGGGAGACGCGGGGGGACGCTGGGTGGAAGGAAATTTGTGGCTCCTCTCAGATTCCAGAACTTTCTGCCACAGAAATGTGAGGAACATGTGTTTTTTTAGCCACATTTTGAGGTTTGCAAAGGATTCTGGGTAACAGAACCTGGTCCGAGCCACACAAGTCACCCCATCTTGGATTCCCAAAGGTCTCTAGTTTTCAGAAATGCACAGGTTTGGTAGGTTTCCCTAGGAGGCGGCTGAGCTACAGGCCAAAATCTACAGGTAGGCACTTTGCAAAAAACACCTTTGTTTTCCTTCAAAAATTTGGCTGTGTCCACGTTGCACTTTGGGGCGTTTCCTGTTGCGGGCGCTAGGCCTACCCACACAAGTGAAGTATCATTGTTATCAAGAGACGTGGGGGGACGCTGGGTGGAAGGAAATTTGTGGCTCCTCTCAGATTCCAGAACTTTCTGCCACAGAAATGTGAGGAACATGTGTTTTTTTAGCCAAATTTTGAGGTTTGCAAAGGATTCTGGGTAACAGAACCTGGTCCGAGCCACACAAGTCACCCCATCTTGGATTCCCCTAGGTCTCTAGTTTTCAGAAATGCACAGGTTTGGTAGGTTTCCCTAGGTGGCGGCTGAGCTACAGGCCAAAATCTACAGGTAGGCACTTTGCAAAAAACACCTCTGTTTTCCTTCAAAAATTTGGATGTGTCCACGTTGCGCTTTGGGGTGTTTCCTGTCGCGGGCGCTAGGCCTACCCACACAAGTGAGGTATCATTTTTATCAGGAGACGTGGGGGAACGCTGGGTGGAAGGAAATTCGTGGCTCCTCTCAGATTCCAGAACTTTCTGCCACAGAAATGTGAGGAACATGTGTTTTTTTAGCCAAATTTTGAGGTTTGCAAAGGATTCTGGGTAACAGAACCTGGTCCGAGCCACACAAGTCACCCCATCTTGGATTCCCCTAGGTCTCTAGTTTTCAGAAATGCACAGGTTTGGTAGGTTTCCCTAGGTGGCGGCTGAGCTACAGGCCAAAATCTACAGGTAGGCACTTTGCAAAAAACACCTCTGTTTTCCTTCAAAAATTTGGATGTGTCCACGTTGCGCTTTGGGGCGTTTCCTGACGCGGGCGCTAGGCCTACCCACACAAGTGAGGTATCATTTTTATCGGGAGACGTGGGGGAACGCTGGGTGGAAGCAAATTTGTGGCTCCTCTCAGATTCCAGAACTTTCTGCCACAGAAATGTGAGGAACATGTGTTTTTTTAGCCAAATTTTGAGGTTTGCAAAGGATTCTGGGTAACAGAACCTGGTCCGAGCCACACAAGTCACCCCAACTTGGATTTCCCTAGGTCTCTAGTTTTCAGAAATGCACAGGTTTGATAGGTTTCCCTAGGTGGCGGCTGAGCTACAGGCCAAAATCTACAGGTAGGCACTTTGCAAAAAACACCTCTGTTTTCCTTCAAAAATTTGGATGTGCCACGTTGCGCTTTGGGGCGTTTCCTGTCACGGGCGCTAGGCCTACCCACACAAGTGAGGTATCATTTTTATTGGGAGACGTGGGGGAACGCTGGGTGGAAGGAAATTTGTGGCTCCTCTCAGATTCCAGAACTTTCTGCCACAGAAATGTGAGGAACATGTGTTTTTTTAGCCAAATTTTGAGGTTTGCAAAGGATTCTGGGTAACAGAACCTGGTCCGAGCCACACAAGTCACCCCATCTTGGATTCCCCTAGGTCTCTAGTTTTCAGAAATGCACAGGTTTGGTAGGTTTCCCTAGGTGGCGGCTGAGCTACAGGCCAAAATCTACAGGTAGGCACTTTGCAAAAAACACCTCTGTTTTCCTTCAAAAATTTGGATGTGCCACGTTGCGCTTTGGGGCGTTTCCTGTCGCGGGCGCTAGGCCTACCCACACAAGTGAGGTATCATTTTTATTGGGAGACGTGGGGGAACGCTGGGTGGAAGGAAATTTGTGGCTCCTCTCAGACTCCAGAACTTTCTGCCTCAGAAATGTGAGGAACATGTGTTTTTTTAGCCAAATTTTGAGGTTTGCAAAGGATTCTGGGTAACAGAACCTGGTCCAAGCCACACAAGTCACCCCATCTTGGATTCCCCTAGGTCTCTAGTTTTCAGAAATGCACAGGTTTGGTAGGTTTCCCTAGGTGGCGGCTGAGCTACAGGCCAAAATCTACAGGTAGGCACTTTGCAAAAAACACCTCTGTTTTCCTTCAAAAATTTGGCTGTGTCCACGTTGCACTTTGGGGCGTTTCCTGTTGCGGGCGCTAGGCCTACCCACACAAGTGAGGTATAATTTGTATCGGGAGACGTGGGGGGACGCTGGGTGGAAGGAAATTTGTGGCTCCTCTCAGATTCCAGAACTTTCTGCCACAGAAATGTGAGGAACATGTGTTTTTTTAGCCACATTTTGAGGTTTGCAAAGGATTCTGGGTAACAGAACCTGGTCCGAGCCACACAACTCACCCCATCTTGGATTCCCCTAGGTCTCTAGTTTTCAGAAATGCACAGGTTTGGTAGGTTTCCCTAGGTGGCGGATGAGCTACAGGCCAAAATCCACAGGTAGGCACTTTGCAAAAAACTCCTCTGTTTTCCTTCAAAAATTTGGCTGTGTCCACGTTGCACTTTGGGGCGTTTCCTGTCACGGGCGCTAGGCCTACCCACACAAGTGAGGTAATATTTTTATCGGGAGACGTGGGGTGACGCTGGGTGGAAGGAAATTTGTGGCTCCTCTCAGATTCCAGAACTTTCTGCCACAGAAATGTGAGGAACATGTGTTTTTTTAACCAAATTTTGAGGTTTGCAAAGGATTCTGGGTAACAGAACCTGGTCCGAGCCACACAAGTCACCCCATCTTGGATTCCCCTAGGTCTCTAGTTTTTAGAAATGCACAGCTTTGGTAGGTTTTCCTAGATGGCGGCTGAGCTACAGGCCAAAATCTACAGGTAGGCACTTTGCAAAAAACACCTCTGTTTTCCTTCAAAAATTTGGATGTGTCCACGTTGCGCTTTGGGGCGTTTCCTGACGCGGGCGCTAGGCCTACCCACACAAGTGAGGTATCATTTTTATCGGGAGACGTAGGGGAACTCTGGGTGGAAGGAAATTTGTGGCTCCTCTCAGATTCCAGAACTTTCTGCCACAGAAATGTGAGGAACATGTGTTTTTTTAGCCAAATTTTGAGGTTTGCAAAGGATTCTGGGTAACAGAACCTGGTCCGAGCCACACAAGTCACCCCAACTTGGATTTCCCTAGGTCTCTAATTTTCAGAAATGCACAGGTTTGGTAGGTTTCCCTAGGTGGCGGCTGAGCTACAGGCCAAAATCTACAGGTAGGCACTTTGCAAAAAACACCTCTGTTTTCCTTCAAACATTTGGATGTGCCACATTGCGCTTTGGGGCGTTTCCTGTCGCGGGCGCTAGGCCTACCCACACAAGTGAGGTATCATTTTTATTGGGAGACGTGGGGGAACGCTGAGTGGAAGGAAATTTGTGGCTCCTCTGAGATTCCAGAACTTTCCGCCACAGAAATGTGAGGAACATGTGTTTTTTTAGCCAAATTTTGAGGTTTGCAAAGGATTCTGGGTAACAGAACCTGGTCCGAACCACACAAGTCACCCCATCTTGGATTCCCCTAGGTCTCTAGTTTTCAGAAATGCACAGGTTTGGTAGGTTTCCCTAGGTGGCGGCTGAGCTACAAGCCAAAATCTACAGGTAGGCACTTTGCAAAAAACACCTCTGTTTTCCTTCAAAAATTTGGCTGTGTCCATGTTGCACTTTGGGGCGTTTCCTGTCGAGGGCGCTAGGCCTACCCACACAAGTGAGGTATAATTTGTATCGGGAGACGTGGGGGGACGCTGGGTGGAAGGAAATTTGTGGCTCCTCTCAGATTCCAGAACTTTCTGCCACAGAAATGTGAGGAACATGTGTTTTTTTAGCCACATTTTGAGGTTTGCAAAGGATTCTGGGTAACAGAACCTGGTCCGAGCCACACAAGTCACCCTATGTTGGATTTCCCTAGGTCTCTAGTTTTCAGAAATGCACAGGTTTGGTAGGTTTCCCTAGGTGGCGGCTGAGCTACAGGCCAAAATCTACAGGTAGGCACTTTGCAAAAAACACCTCTGTTTTCCTTCAAAAATGTGGCTGTGTCCACGTTGCGCTTTGGGGCGTTTCCTGTCGCGGGCGCTAGGCCTACCCACACAAGTGAGGTATCATTTTTATTGGGAGACGTGGGGGAACGCTGGGTGGAAGGAAATTTGTGGCTCCTCTCAGATTCCAGAACTTTCTGCCACAGAAATGTGAGGAACATGTGTTTTTTTAGCCAAATTTTGAGGTTTGCAAAGGATTCTGGGTAACAGAACCTGGTCCGAGCCACACAAGTCACCCCATCTTGGATTCCCCTAGGTCTCTAGTTTTCAGAAATGCACAGGTTTGGTATGTTTCCCTAGGTGGCGGCTGAGCTACAGGCCAAAATCTACAGGTAGGCACTTTGCAAAAAACACCTCTGTTTTCCTTCAAAAATTTGGATGTGTCCACGTTGCGCTTTGGGGCGTTTTCTATCACGGGCGCTAGGCCTACCCACACAAGTGAGGTATCATTTTTATCGGGAGACGTGGGGGGACGCTGGGTGGAAGGAAATTTGTGGCTCCTCTCAGATTCCAGAACTTTCTGCCACAGAAATGTGAGGAACATGTGTTTTTTTAGCCACATTTTGAGGTTTGCAAAGGATTCTGGGTAACAGAACCTGGTCCGAGCCACACAAGTCACCCCATCTTGGATTCCCCTAGGTCTCTAGTTTTCAGAAATGCATAGGTTTGGTAGGTTTCCCTAGGTGGCGGCTGAGCTACAGGCCAAAATCTACAGGTAGGCACTTTGCAAAAAACACCTCTGTTTTCCTTCAAAAATTTGGCTGTGTCAATTTTTCGCTTTAGGGCGTTTCCTGTCGCGGGCGCTAGGCCTACCCACACAAGTGAGGTATCATTTTTATCGGGAGACGTGGGGGGACGCTGGGTGGAAGGAAAATTGTGGCTCCTCTCAGATTCCAGAACTTTCTGCCACAGAAATGTGAGGAACATGTGTTTTTTTTAGCCAAATTTTGAGGTTTGCAAAGGATTCTGGGTAACAGAACCTGGTCCGAGCCACAGAAGTCACCCCATCTTGGATTCCCCTAGGTCTCTAGTTTTCAGAAATGCACAGGTTTGGTAGGTTTCCCTAGGTGGCGGCTGAGCTACAGGCCAAAATCTACAGGTAGGCACTTTGCAAAAAACACCTCTGTTTTCCTTCAAAAATTTGGATGTGCCACGTTGCGCTTTGGGGCGTTTCCTGTCACGGGCGCTAGGCCTACCCACACAAGTGAGGTATCATTTTTATTGGGAGACGTGGGGGAACGCTGGGTGGAAGGAAATTTGTGGCTCCTTTCAGATTCCAGAACTTTCTGTCACAGAAATGTGAGGAACATGTGTTTTTTTAGCCACATTTTGAGGTTTGCAAAGGATTCTGGGTAACAGAACCTGGTCCGAGCCACACAAGTCACCCCATCTTGGATTCCCCTAGGTCTCTAGTTTTCAGAAATGCATAGGTTTGGTAGGTTTCCCTAGGTGGCGGCTGAGCTACAGGCCAAAATCTACAGGTAGGCACTTTGCAAAAAACACCTCTGTTTTCCTTCAAAAATGTGGCTGTGTCCACGTTTCGCTTTAGGGCGTTTCCTGTCGCGGGCGCTAGGCCTACCCACACAAGTGAGGTATAATTTGTATCGGGAGACGTGGGGGGACGCTGGGTGGAAGGAAATTTGTGGCTCCTCTCAGATTCCAGAACTTT